>NC_080102.1:48148561-48448561 GCF_950005125.1 Chionomys nivalis | reverse complement strand
CATTTCCTAGGGAAAGCTGCCTCAAGCAACAGCTGCTGCCACTGAGATAGATGCCTTGTGTAACTTTACATAGCAGGTAAGAACATTTATGGGGGACTTGTGTTCTGCCAAAACAGACAACCTAGGATTCCTTTCTAAATGAATGAATTTACATTGTAACCAACCGTTGAAGGGAACATCCCAAACCAAAAGATTTACTGAACCCTTAATGTCCAGATGGTTAAAGGATTTACAGTCTTCAGCTGGGAGGTGGAGAGTTCATAATTACGCAAAGAAAACCTTTTGCCCTCCATATGGCAAAATGCTAAAGATGTGGCCTTCACAGCCCTCGCTGACAACTGAAGAACATGCCCAGGCCAATTCTTTGATTTGATTAAAAATGGCTCTTGGGATCAGTGGCACAGAGCAGGCCATTGGAAACTGTCAAAAGACCTCATGACTCCAGTCATCTGGAGAGAGGTACACTGAGCTATTGTGGTCGCATGATATGGCCTGTTTGCTATGCAATAATTTAGGAATTGTGACCAAGCTACTGACTCTGCTTAACCTAATACCGAATATATGTTCTGCCAGGGGGTGAGGGGTAAGATTGACAACCTAATTTTTTTTCAGACACCTCTTAAAGGATGTGAATAATTCTGGGTAGACAGAGACTTAACCTATTTGAGCTTGAACTAGAATAATTCAGGAAGGTTTTCTCTACAACAAAGCCTTCCTTCTCAGAGTCTTCAGAGCCTCAGAAACTTGCTGAGGGTAAAGTTGCTATAGTAGCAAACTGCTAAAAATCAATCAAGAAAAAAATCATCTTCTTCTTAAACACAAAGCAAACCCCATTTACAAATTTGCCAGCGTGTGGGATCCTGACTTTATGTTCTTAGTTGCTCGAGCATTTTTCTTTTCTTTTAGGGATTGTTCTTATTATCATATATAGTCATGTCCTCTGCCCCTTCCAGGCTGTTCAACCACTGGATTCTTTCCTGTAATTGTTATTTGGTATCTAACTATATTCTTAGAATATAGCCACATTTAGGTTTTAAGCTTGTCATTTCTTTTTAACTGATCCCAATTAGCCCTGTCTTTCTTGAAACTAATTCCCTTTTAGACTGGGCATGGCGATATTTGAGAGATAACCATGGAAGAAGTCTGATGAGTGTGTGGATTTCAGTTATTTTTACTATTTGTGGTCCTGAATATCTGATTCGTAAAATCAAGACTGGAAATAGCAGCAGCAACTTGCTTGGAAGAAAGAACAAAAGACTTTCATCTTGGAATCAGCTCCATATTTCATGGCCAATAAATCTTACTGATCTCAAAACCAGACCCAGAGACATTTTTCTTTAGCAGAGAATCATCCCCGAACAGGGGATATGGCTCAGCCCCAGGAAAATTAGTATCCTATATAGTCTCCCAAGTTTTGCCAATTGGTCAGGAAGAATGACTTCGGATTCAAGATGGTGGCATGCGGGTCGTCCCTGTGAAAAGGCAGCTCTGTCAATTGACTCCCCTTGATCTAGAGCAGGTCAAGCATTCACTTGATTAGTATGGTCACTTTCTCCAAAAGTTAGGATGGATCCCTGCCACACACAGTAATTAACTATAATAGAGAAAATGGTTTTGCTTTGCTGATCAGACATGGAGATCTAGAATCATATGGGCTGCTTCTATCTGCACTAAATTGTTTTGTGGAAGCAATCTCTGGGCAAGATTTGCACCAGGGTAGATTGGAGAGAATTATACATTAGGATTCCTTTGAGTATAAGGAAAGGTTCCTGGCTGAAGATTAGTAACTATCCTGAAGGGCTTCTGTTTTATCATAGCCTGTTTTGTTCACTTGTATGAACATTTAGGTTTCATGCTTATTCCTCAACAAGAGTTTGATGGCGTTATATGAGAGATGGCTCAAGGGTTAAGAGCACTGCCTGCTCTTCCAAAGGTCCTGAGTTCAATTCCCAGCAACCACATGGTTGCTCACAGCCATCTGGTGATATCTGGTGCCCTTTTGAGGAAAAGACCAGGTCAGTCGTCCGCATCAACTAAGACCAAAAAACCCAATGCAGACAAAGTTCAACAGAACCACCATTTATAGGCTAATCATGCATGCTTAAGCATTGCCAGAGCATAAATTTCATTCATTCAAATTTCATATAACAAATAAGACCTCTAACAGCAGCAACAAGAGTGATCAGATAAAAGTTCCCTAACTTGACAGCCCAATGGATCTCACTCCTAAAAGTGATAAACATAAACAGAAGGCCTTGATCTTTTGATGACAACAGGAGAGAAGCCTGTGCCATTATTACAATGGAGCACTGTCTGTATACCCCTGGCACCTTGAGCAATGTGTCCTCGGTCCCCCAAGATGTACATGTCCAAAGCAAACCTATCCACCATTTCCTTAATTTTTGATACTTTACCAGTCACAGGTTCTTAGTCAACTCATAGTCGATAAATATATTCCTATTTTTAATGCTAATTTCAGGATTAGACACAAAGACTAGTCTACTGCATAATTTTTACTTTCCTGTCTAGAATAAAGATCACTCTTTTCTTCAGATCCCTATGTTTTGTAAGATTATCCTCTGTTCTGTAAGATTCAGCTTTTTGTGATCAGAAACGTTTTAAGATCAGAAACATCAAGATTTTTTCCCTGCTTAGGTAGGATCTACAATGATATTCAGTCTTAGAAAGCTTCAGAAAATTGTAGTTCAGCCATCAACAACACTTAAGAGAAAATAGGAAAGTGTGAAAGAAACAAGGACAAGATAGAGTCACAAGGAAAGTTAGGGTGACATTTAAAAGGAAAGAAACCACTCCATTCTGCCAACTGAAAATTAAAATCATCTCAGAAACAAGATTATAAAGCATGGTGTAGCCTAACATATACTGAGAATTCCTTAGGCATCTGACGAATGGTTTTATGTGATCAGTCTATAGTTGTATCCATTGCATCTCTGAACCACCTTACGTCACTTGCCAGAGAAAAATTTCACAGATAAAAATGTTTTCCAATGTACTTTACATAATCTTTAAAATATTTCAACAGGGTAATTTCAAAACCACAAAATCATACAGATATAGAGGTATACTGATATTGATTGATCAGTAGAGATACAGACAGACAGATGACAGATAGACAGATTTAAATGCCATTCTTTTAAGAAGCAACATTCTACTTCCAAACATGTACTCTTTCTATACACCAGCCTCTCTCTCCTAATGACCACATTTAAAAATATGTCAGAACCAATTCTAAATAAACTCCAACTTTGCTTTTTAAGAAAAGAGTTGCTAGTTCTCAATACATTTCTGAACAACAAAAACCAAGTTTCTATATCTGAACTCATGTCAACAAACATGGGCTACAAGATTCAGTGTCTCTTAACCACCTCCATCAAGCCACAATTAATACAATCAGCGACAATGGATAATGATTTCAATTTTATTAGTTTAGCACATGTGATGACTATAATTTTTTATACCCAAAGATGAAGAACTAAAGTACAACAATTCTGTTGCTATATGACAAAGTCATATTTACCAAATTCATTAATAGTCTATCATGATATAAAGCCAACATTATTTCAGTATGACATATGACTTGATTTTGTATTTCTCTTTGTAACCAGATATTAAACTAATATCCTCTTCTAACAAATACTGGATACTTTTCTGAATACTCATTTCATTAGACTGCCTCAGATCCACATTGGTGTGAAGGGGCATTTCCTGTACTAATTCCCAATGACTAATATTATCAATGTAGGCGACACATCAATCACAAACATTATCTTAACAATTTATAGAATTTCTATGATATTGCAAATAGGGATCAACTTGGTTGTGCATCTCCAAAACGTGTCTATGAAAGTTACAAAGCCAAACAACTCTGCATCCAGGATATAAAGATTAAGCCAAACACATCCATAATGACACTAACTACTACAGCAGATTCCAAATCTCTTTAGAAGGAAGACAAATCAGAGAACAGACCATAAGCCATGGATCCCCATAGGCCAACAAAATATGAAAGACTTCTACCTGAGAACAACTAAATAGATTCAAACTTCAAAATTATGACTTGATTGCAAATTATGAATAGAAATGTTAATGATTTTCATTGTTTTAAATATGGACTTCAAAAATCATTGACTTCAAATGAGAAATGACTAAATCTCTAAGGCGCAGCCACAGATCCAGACAAATGCTCGTCAGTAGAACAGGTAGATTTGCCACTAACATCAATGCCAGCAGAGTTACTTGCTTCAGAAGGATCACCATTGTCTCCTCCAGACTCAGAAGACAAATTAAGGTTCCCTGATGGAAAAATCAAACATGATTAATAAAGATTATGAAGGGGGCTATTTGCTAGAATATCTTAGGAACGGAATGAAGATCAAGACACCTGAGTCACTCTGACTTCCACCATTCAAGATTGTGGTCCCTGAAACGTCACTGTTATTCTCTCCATCCACCTCATTTCCATTAAACCCAGGTGCTTGGCTCTCCTTAGTATTCAGGTGCTCCTCTGAATTTGTGTTGACTCCAACTGAGGAGTGTTGCCTACCTGAGACACCTGGCAAAAGTAAAATCATAATGACAATGATGGCTTTGGCTATATATCCTTCTTCAGAGCTGTACAGGGTGGGGATAAGAATGGTCACTAGATTACTAGAGGTCATGGGGAATTTAGAACCCTAAGAGCCATGTCCCTGATTTCATATATGTCCTTATATACCAACAGAATATGTCTACATCATAATAACCATAGCCACAAAGTTTATAAAACTCAGAATGATCACAAATCCAACTATGGGCATTCTTCCTTTCTCCATTGATGAAGTAGGAGAAAACAGTTCTTTTGCCTTTATGTAAAATGAAGATGCAAGTTACAAAACAAAGAAAATTTGGAAATTATTTAAAATTTTCAGAAGGACTCAACTTAGTTAAAGTGGGTGAGAAGTACTATCACCTAGGCAACAGAGTGGTTCAGTTCCAGAAGAATTAGGATATTCCAGCTGTCCTGACCCAGAAATTCTTTTCAATAAATGCACTACACTGAATTCTTCCACTCGCACAGGTCAAAAGTTCAATATCCAAAATTTTATTCTGACAAATTATATGATCTGCACCTGACCACCTGGCATGATGTAATCTCTGCCACCTTTCAGTCCAGGTTTTTCTGTTCTCACATACTCTGACTTGACACACACACACACACACACAAAAAAAAAAACCACCCAAACTAGATGCATCCTTCTTTGTTTCCTTTCTCCTGAAACAGAAGGACAACTTGGGCTCTCCAGGGAAAATCAGACTGAGATTAGTTTGGCTGCCAGGGACACTCACAGTCACAGTTCAGCCAGTTTATAAAAAAGGGTGTTGGTAGATTGTATTGTGCTGTGCAGACTGCACTATAGCAAAACTATCTGGTCATGAAAGCATCTGACAGGAGACACCTGGACTCCCCAGAGTCAGAAAAGTGTTCTTCCCTGTTCATTAAGATGACTGCCGACAAAGTCCTTAGCCCCAGATCCACAGCCAACCACAGCACTACTGTGCATTTAAACAGGCCTCGACCAAGGAACTCAGACTTGACAACTCGTAAATAACTCAACTGCCAATCAAACAAGGGTTTGGAAGTTCAGCAAAATTCAGATTTGTCTGCCGCACATTGACACGTGACTACCTGAGCCACTGACACCAGTTCTTTGTCTTCCAAATTCCTCTGCTAATAACTCTTTCCGTCCTTCTCCACCAGACATGCCAACCGTCAAAGGGAATCAGAGCAAAGGTCAAGGGTTCAGTAGCCAATACTGTATTCTGACAAATTAAGAGATCTGCACCTGACCATCAGACATGAAATAATCTACTACCTTTAAGTGCAGGTTTCTTTGTTCCCACAAACATGAACTCGACACAAAGTTCACACCCACCCTAGATCTGCCCTCACTTGTTTCCTCTCTCCCCAAACAGAGGGATAAATTGAGCTCCCCATGGAAAATCAAAATGAGATTGATTTAGCCGCCAGACCATGCTCAATAACAGCTAAGGTTTAATAAGTCCTAGGTTGGACAATACCTATTTTTAACAACAGACCCTAGCATAGATTCCCAAGAACCTTTGCGCACAGGGTATTGTCAGATGATGAATTTCAACAAGACACTTCAGGTTCATTTAGCTGTATCCCATCCTTCTCTGGAAGACCAATTAAAATGACTTGAATTCATTCTCTTCCAGAGAAATGAAATACTCTAAATTCTTGCCTGTATTTAGATTTCACTGGCTAACAGTTCTTAGGCAGACTACTTCACCCACTGCAGGCATCTCCCCTTCTTCCAATCTACTTTGTCTCTTTTTATGTCACTCTCCTTTTCTTAGGGATGCCCCCTGACATGTCAGGATTGACATCTTAAGTAAGACAACACAATGTCAATACACATAAACTCAAACAGTTTGTCCTGAGGAAGGAAACATCAACATCCTTAACACTATAGCTGAATGCATAAGAGCTTTTACCCTAAATTTATTAATTCTTTGTCACCAAACCAAAGTATCTCAAAGTCCAAGTGTGAATTAGATTTTTCCCTTCCTTTCTTTTATTAACAGATCTGGAACCAGAAGATGAGAGCAAGTGCTTCCTCCATAAGGAATTTAAAATAAGAGTACATGGTATAAGTAGGATATCTATGGAGTGGAATGCAGGTCAAGATACTAAGTCACTCTTAATTTCATCTTTGAAGGTTCTATCAATTGCAGACTCACAAATCATCTCTACATTCTGGACATTTCCATCAGATACAGCTACGATTTTAACCTTGAGTTTCTGATTACCTCCTGATTTTGTGGACATTTCAGAAGATGGTTGAAGTTCATTATTTTCTCTTGAGGCACCTGGCAAATGTAAAATCATAATCATAAGGATGACTGTGGCTCTGCTCGGCCTTCATAGCTGCATCATGTGGGGACAATTACATGGAGTACTTGATTACTGGAGGTCATAGGTTATCAAGAGCATACAGAATCGTGTGCTTTGTTTTAATCAAGGGCCACACCAACAAGGTCAACTCATCCTTTTGCCTTATTCTGATGGCAAAACTGTAGAAATCTGTTCTCTCCCTTTTTAGAAAATGAAAATGCAAGGAACAAAACAGTGACCTTTGAACCTATTTAAAATTCTTAGAAGTACCCAGCTTAGTAGTGTGGGTATGCAAGAGCATCACTCCTGAGACTCATGGGTCCATTTCCAGAAAAATTCAGATCTTTCCAACAGTCCTGACCCTGAAGTTCATTTCAGTAAGTGTTCTGCAATCAGTTCTTCCACTCACAGTTCAGCCAATTTATTAGATGAATGTTGGCAGAGTGTATTATGCATGCCTGATCAAAAACATCTAATCATGACGGAACTGACAGATAACTAACTTCAGACTCCACGTGGTCAAAGAAATTTTCTTCTATGTTCATTAAGGTCATTGTCAGCTAAGGGCTTGGACCAAGATCCACAACCAATCACAGCACTGTCCTGTATTTGACCTGTCTCTACCACAGAAACCAAAATTCACAACTGGCAAATAACTCAACTGTCAATCAAACAAGGGTTTGGAAACTCAGCGAAATTCAAATTCGACAGCCACACACTGACACTTGACTACCTGAGTGAGTGAATGTGCCTGTTTTATTATTCCTTTTTTCTATATATTGCTTGAGTGTATTCTTTACTTGCTCCTGGAGGATGGCAACTGTAGAAGAGAAAATGAAAGTCATCAGAACATAGGTCAAAACTATAATGTTCAAACTTTGTATTCAGACAAATTAAACAGCCTACAGCGGACTGCCCAAAACTGCATAATCTCCCACGGTTTAGTTAAGGTTTCTCTGTTCTCACAAGCACTGACTTGACACAAAGCATAGCATTCAACTAGATCCATCCTTCTTAGTTTTCTCTCTCCCAACACAGAAGAACAACTTGAGCTCTTCATGGAAAATCAGAATCAGATTAATTTAGCCGCCAGATCACATTCAATGACATTTAAGGCTCAAAAGATCCCAGATGAAACAATGCCCATCATCAACAATAGACCCTAGCATAGATTCCCAGGAACCTCTGCGCACAGGGTATTGTCAGATGATGAACTTCAACAAGACACTTCGCGTTCGTTTAGCTGCATCCTTCCTTCTCCACAGACCAATTAAAATAGTTTGAATCCATTCACTTCCAGAGAAATTAAATACTCTAAATTCTTGCCTGAATTTAGATCTCACTGGCTCACAGCGCTTAGGCAGAATACCTCACCATCTGCAGGCATCTCCCCTTCTTCCAATCTACTTTGTCTCTTCCTAAGTCACTCTCTTTTACTTAGGGATGCCCCCTGACATGTCAGGATTGACATCTTAAGACAACACAATTTCAATACACATGAACTCAAACAGTTTGTTCTGAGGAAGAAAACACCAATATCCTAAACACTATAGCTGAACGCTTCAGAGCCTTTACCCGAAGTTTATTAACTCGTTGTCACCAAACTAATGTGTCTCAAGGTCCAATTGTGAATTAGATTTCTCCTTTTCTTTCTTTTATTAACAGATCCAGAACTCGATGATAAGAGCAAGTCTTTCCTCCATAGGAAATGCAAAATCAAAGTACATGCTGCAATTGTGTGGTGGCGGTCGGGGCATGCCTTTACTTCCAGCACTCAGGAGGCAAAGCTCTCTGGAGTCTTTACACTCATGAGTTCAAAGACTAGCCTGGTCTCCAGAGGAAGTTCCAGGACAGCCAGGAATACTTAGAGAAACCCTGTCTTGAAACAAACAAATGAACGAACACAAAGAATATGGTATAAACTGGATATCCATGAAGTGGAAGGCAGTCAAGATACCTAAGTCACTCTGAAGTTCATGTTCGACAGATCCACCTGCTGAGGACCCACTGCTAAACTCTATACTCTGTTCATTTTCAACAGATGCAGCTCCTTCTTTACTCTCCGATTCCCCATCTCCTGAATCTGCAGAGACATCACCTGCTGTCCGCAGACTACTGTCTTGACTTGAGGCACCTGGCAAAGGTAAAATCATAATCATAAAGATGATTTGGGCTGTGCTCAGCCTTTGTAACTGTACTCTGTGGGACATGTATGTTCACAGTTTGATTACAGTATACCGTTGGGTATCCCAAGCTGGGAGAGTCATATTCTCCATTTTATTTCAGGTCTATACAAGCAAAGCTAACAAATCCATCCATCCTTTTCTAAAGGCAAAGCTGGAGAAGTCAGTTCTCTCCCTTTGACCGAAAATAGAAATTTAACTTACAAAACAGTGAATTTCAACCTATTTAAAATTCTGCGATGGGCCAGGCGATGGTGGCGCACGCCTTTAATCCCAGCACTCGGGAGGCAGAGGCTCTCTGTGAGTTCGAGACCAGCCTGGTCTACAAGAGCTAGTTCCAGGACAGGCTCCAAAGCCAGAGAGAAACCCTGTCTCAAAAAAACCAAAAAAATAAAAAAAATATCTGCGATGGACCCAGAATAGTATGTATGTAATAGCAACATCCCTGACACTCATGGGTCCTGATCAAAAGCATTCAGGTCTTTCCACTTTTCCTAGTCCCGAAGTTCTTTTCAGTAAATGTTCTACGTCTACTTCTTCCATTGACAGTTCAGTCAGTTTCTCAGAAGGTTTTTGGAAAACTATCCACAGTATTGAGATCATTGTCAGCAAAGGGCTTAGACCCAGACCCACAACCTACCACAAATCTACCCTGCATTTGACCAGTCCTCTACCAAGGAGCTCAGACTGTACAACTCGCAAACAACTCAACAGCCAATCAAACAGTGGTTTGGAAGTTGGGAGAAATTCAGACTCTGTTGGCACACAATGACACTTGACTACCTGAACCACCAGCATTGGTCTCTGTGTTTCCATGTGATTCTGCCAAAGATGCCTGTCTGAGGGTCTCTGTATTTGAAACTGTCAAAGGAAAGATTATTGTCATCAAAACATAGGTCAAAAGTTCAATAATTCAGCATTTGTATTGAGACCAATTAAAATTCATCACCTGACCACCCAACGCTATATAGTCTACCACCTTGTAGCTCGTATTTCTTTGTTCTCACAATCACTGAAAGTACAGCATCCAAACTAGAGCCAACCTTGTTTGCTTCCTCTTTCCCAAAAACAGAAGAATGTGGTCTTTCTATGGAAAATGATTAGCTCCATCCCTGTTTCTTTCCTCTCTCCCAAAAACTGAAGAACAAGGTGATCTCTCCATGCAAAATCAGAATGGGATTAATTTAGGCAACAGACCATGTTCAATAACAACTATACTTGAAAAAGTCCTAGTTGAGACAATTCCTATATCAACACCAGCACAGAGCATAGAGTTCCAAGGACCTTTGAGGATAGGCTATCGTCAGAGGATGAACTTCAACTAGAAATTTCAGGTCAAATGTAGAACTGTTCTTCCTTCTACAACGATCAATTCAAGCAACTTGAACACCTTCACTTTCAGAAAAATGAAATGCTCTAAACTACTGAGTGGATTTAGATGTCACTGGCTCACGGTGCTTAGGTAAACTACTTAAGACACTACAGGTGTCTCTCCTCCTTAGGATTCTGAATTTATTCTCAACTTTCCATCAAAGTCTACATCACTACTGCCAAAACATTCACTCTACTCTGTCCTTTTCCATGGATAAACCCATAGCCACTAGTTCTCTCCCTTTGATGGAAAATTCAAATGCAAATTACAAAACAATGATTTTTGAAACTTTTGGAATTCTTAGAAAGGTTTAGCTTAGTACAGTGTGTGAGAAATAGCATCATTTCTGAGCCTCATGGGTCCAGTTCCTGTAGATTCCTATTCATTCAGTCAGTCATGGACCCAAGTTTCTCTTCAGTAATCGTCCTATACCAAACCCCATCTGTCCATGGTTTTCCTACTTCTTCTACTCAGAGTTAACCCAGATTATTAGAAGTGTGCTGACAACTTGTAGTATGCAAATGTGATAAAAATCTAATACTAAAATATCTGAAAGGATACTGTCACTGAAATATCTGGAATTCTCATTTCTAGTACTCAAGTTTCCAGTTCCTGAAGATTCACTGCTAATCTCTATATTCCTGTCATTGCTTCCAGACCCAGCTGACTGTTTCTCCTTAGGTTTTAGATGGACTCCCGAATCTGTGCAAACTCCAACTAAGGATGGTAGCTCACTCTTTTCACTTGAGTCATCTGGGAAAGTAAAGCATAATTGCCAGCTCCACTTTGGCTATGCACACAATTTCACAACTTCACTGTGTTGGAACAAGGTTGTTCCCAGCTAGATTACTGGAGATAGTAGCATATCTAGAGCCCTCAGAACCATGTCTTACCCTTTCCTCAAAGCCTACACCACTACAGGCCTGGTTAAACTGGATCTGAAACAGAAAGGCCCAGACACATCTACATTTTCGTCCTCCATCGACAGATCTGGAGACAATGGTTCTCTCCCTTTGATGGAGTGTGGAAATGCAAATTTAGAGAATGATTATGAATGTTTGGGACCTACTTAAAGTCCTAAGAAGGAGGAAGCATAATAAAGTGGGTGAGAGATAGCATCACAGCTCAGACTCACGCTTCCAATCTTACCAGATTTTTCTGCTCATTTAATCAATACCAGTTCCCAAAGTAACTTTCATTAAATGATCTACACTGAACCAGTTTTCTCTAGTTCACACTTATTTATTATCCTAAAATTCTGCTGGACTATTAGAATTTGTTGCCAGAAGATGTTTAGTAACTCTTGCCCCCCATGAACCCCTACTCATGAAATTATCTGAACGACAACAGACCCCTGGACCTACATTCTATGTGGGGAGCTGAATAAATCCCAAGTGACATGAGCACAGCCATGCAATGAACCTCAGTGCCTCACATCCTTTGGAGTAATAAGCCTTCCTCTGCTCAGGTTATGGGTTTGAGTAAAAGCTTGGATTAGATCTCACTGGCCCACATGTCTTAAGCAGACTACCTGGTCCACTTCCATCACCATTGTTGCTGCCAGTCTCTTTTTTACTATGGTCACGGCCCCGATTAAGCCTCGCTTGACCTGCAGAAGGTAAAAGCATTGCCACGTGAAGACCACCATAATATACTGAGAGGAAATAGTAACACCCAAAGCACTTTCACTTCGTTCTCCAGAAGCTGTTATTCTATGTTTACTAAAACCATTGTCACCCCAATAATTTGTACTAGAAATTGACAGATCAATTTTAACTCCAACGTTCTTTCTCCACCTCTTCCAGAATAGAATAACAAGGGTATTCTATACCAATGGAAAACCAAAATAAAAAGAAATAAGGAAGTCTGAAACGAAAGTCCTTGATCTTCCTATTCATATTAAATTAAATTCTATCCCCATATAATATAAAATATATTTGAAACTCCTTGTGAGACCCCAAGAGCTGGGAGCTGGTAGAATACCTAGAATTTTGGCCAGATTATTAAGGCGTTTAAGAAAATCTAAAGCAGTGTTCCTGGTAGTTGCTCCCAAATTAGAGTCTATAATTGCAGAGGCACCAGCACCAAAATTACTCTCACTTGCCAGCGTAATTTGACCTGCAGAATAAAAAAATGAGTGTCACAGGAGATATTGAAACATTCCTGATTCTCCAATGATTTATGCACAGATATTAGGCAACAACATGTAAATCACTGAAAATGTATCCTCCATAATAAATTATCTGACTATAAATATTTTGGTAGTAAAATCATTAACAACAAAAGAATCCAAGCCACAAACTCCAGAGAATCTTTTTTAGCAGATTTTTCCTTCCCTTTTTTGAGTTCACAAACCAGTAGTTCCCTTTGCCAAAAAAATTGTTAAAATTTGTGTTCCATGTTTTATTATGTATAATGTAGCAGTTTTTTTAAAAAGTATTGTTCACAAGGTAATGAATTTAAATTGCCCACACCTAACCCTTCATGGGAAATCAAGAGCTACAGTCATCAGATCCCATGACTGCAGTTACCTCCAGCAGTCGCGTTTTGATGTTTGCCTCCTTCAGCACTCTTGGCCTTTGGCTTCATCCCAACTCCAACTTTAAATCCTGGTAGAGTGAGGAAATGTCTAAACCCAGCTTGAAAACCACTAGCTGTTTGAAACAACAACAACACCGTCACCAGAGACTAGACACATCTTAACTTTCCACTTTCAATATACAATGCCTAAATCATAGAATTCAGATCAATGAAACAAATTTCCTTGAACCCTATTTCGTTTTCTTCCTAGTCAATCCATCACCGTGAACTCCACATAAGCCAGAACTCCTACATCACACCTTAATTACCCTTACACACACTTGTGGCACTGATGAAAAAAAATGAGAAGACAAATATGAAAAATTAAAATGTTTTGAGGATCAATAAATAATGAACAAATAAATGAATGAGTAAATACAAGCCCTTTGTTTTGTATTAATAATTTGCATCAGAATTCCCGAACCAGTGACATACAAATCTCAGCATAGGTTCATCAAACTTCCTGATGTTCAACTGGTTCCCACCAACATCCAAATCATCTACGGTCAACGACTCTGTCTCAAAAATATCCAGAATGATAAGATTTTATTGACCCTATTTCTTTCACTGGATTTAATTTCTGAATGTGAGAATCTATGTATCTACCCTTCTGCAAATTTACCTTCCTTTAGCTTTCTTTTTCTCTCTCTCTCAAAAAAAAAAATGATAGTAATAAAAAGCCAATCACTGGCATCGTAACTGTTACAGAGAAATAAAACAAGTAAAACAAACAAACCGAAAAGCAAAGAATACCACGTAAATGATTTTTCCAAAAGCGCTCAGCAGATCAAAGATGGGATTTCTTTCTCTGAGACAAAAAAGCCCCTTCAGAAATATTGCTGCTTTCTTCTCACAATAGAGCGGTTCTTTAAGTACAAAATATACAGAACAGAATTCTTTCCCATGAGTTCATCCAAAACTAAATCCACATTCACCAAAGAGCCAGCACCAATTGCCAACCTCTATTTTGGTAATAAATGTAATTTTCTAAGCCCCAATTGACCATGTTTTTCAAACAGTCTAGGCATATGATCTGATACTAACTACACTTTTGGAAATTGGAGCTGTTTCTGGAAAACGTGGGACACAAAGTGAACAGACCTTCCTCCAACCTACATTAAGACAAACAGCAAAGAGAGAGAGTTAAACAGAAAATTTTCCTCATGTGTTCTGATTCAATTTTTATTGGTTGGAACCTGAGACTGCATCCAAGAACATCCAACCAAAGGCCAGGAAAAAAATGGCTTACAGGTGTGATTCCAATGAAACATAAATGTTGTTAAAGCAAACATGCATGCTAATTTTTTTCTGTGTCATGTAAATACCTGGCAAGTATGAACTATCTGAAATGGAGTTTGCAGTCAAGAATTTGTCCCTGGGTCCCCTTCAGGCGTATGGACATGCTGTAATACTCATACGTGAATTTTTACACATTTGCCTCGCCTACTAGCTAAAAGCCCTCCCAGCTTCATCTGAGGTTCATCCAGCCGCATATGCTAACTTAAGGCGCCTGGCAGTATTTTCCCATCTGAATAGCTGAAAGCTGCAGGAAAGGAACCTGGGAACTGACTGCAGGCACAGCCCTTCCACGATATGGAAAGTCTGTATTCAGCTGAAGTGAGAGGCGAGAAGTGGAGCCTCGGAAACCGTCTCTGGAGAAGAGACACAGGCACTGGTGTTGAACGTCAGTGTGACTGAGCGCCTGCTCTCCCTAAGTCGCAGCTTCTGGCGAGTGAACCGAGTGAAAGCTTGGAACAAGTTTCCTTGAAGAGTTCCGATCGGGGTTGGGGAGTTGAAATGAGGAGCCACGCAGCTTCAGCCGCCAACCCCGGGGTGGTTTCTGCTTCCATATGTAGGCTCCAAGATCACCAGTGTATCACTTGAGAGATACTGACCTTGTGACTTACCAAAGAACAGTGCCCCCCATCTTAGAAAGTAAGAAGAAAAATAGTGTAATATTATGTTTTAAGACAATGAAAATATTTTTGCTTCAATTCTTATAATTCACTATGAGCAACCTCCTTTTATATAATAACTGACATACATTTCAATACTAATTTATGATTTTTTTGTTTGATTTTTAGAGACAGGGTTTCTCTGTGTAGCTTTGGAGCCTGTCCTAGAACTAGCTATGTAGACCAGGATGACCTCGAGCTCACAGAGATCTGCCTGCCATTGCCTCCCAAGTGCTGGGATTAAAGGCGTGCGCCACCACCGCCTGGCTGCAGTGATCTTATTTATTAGAATCCCTCACAGGTGATTAGGGAAGACACTGGCTGTACTAAAAGGCCACACTATCCCAGTCTTGAAAATACAGAGGCAAACAAAACTCACCAGTTAATATTGGTCAATATGCTATTTCTTATTCTCATAACAATATTGACCTAAAATTTTCCAATCTAACTTTTATCTGATTTTATTTTCCCTAATATTTTCTCAGTAATGTATTAGTTAAGAATAAAAATAAAAATAACCTAATCCATTTTGTGAATTTTATTTTAGTGAGAATAAAGAGTGGCCTAAGAAAACATAAGAAATATATACACACAGTGCCAATCTATATTTCATTATATATATATATATATATATATTATATAGTTTTAGTTATAACTAACATTTTTATATTTATCCAGGAACTTTAAAAAATTTCTTTCTTTAATTTTTTTCCACAGTCATGACTGGTGAAATCATATAAATTTAGTTTTGATTGACTGTGAAACTGCCACCTAATACTTTTTATTTTACTCAATTTTTAATTTTATCAGAATACTTTCAATAAGTCTGACTTTTTGAAATATCTATGCCATTGGTTATTTTATGAACTGTTTCCCTGTGATATTTTAATCCTTTCAGAAGTGTTACTTATTTGTGAATACAATTCTCAGGGTCACACTCAAAACTGAATGGGAAATTATGCTTAGAGTACAGTTTCCAAAGCATAAATTGTGCTTAAGGAAAGCACACACACACACACACACACACACACACATACACACACTTGAGATTATTTCTTAAAGCATAAATAGCATCTGTTGGAATAAAAATGTGGTATCCCTGAATATTATCCTACTCTGAAGCACAAGAGAGAAGTAGAGAACACTAAACATTAAGTAAATCTGCACCTATTCAATTAAAAAGACTGAAATTCTTTACCTTTACAGAAGGTGCAGAGCACCACAGCCACGTACAAAAGGATCAGCTTCATGTTGATGATCTGGGACCTAGACGTGGAGACCGTTCACGCCAGAGACTCAGGCCCATCGTGGCAGTCTCTAGCCTGCATATTTATAGGCCATCTCAACACTGGTTCTGGTGAGCAGTTGTCCTGGCAAGCCTGGCGATGACAACACAGGTAAACATTGTAGCAAGCAAAGACAATCTACAGCGCATCAGGTTAGTGTCCAGTTTCTCTGACATCTCTACTGCGGTCATTGCCAAACACAGAATATGCGTTCTTGCCACCCTGGGCAAACAACAAAGCCAGGAAATGAAAGTCTCAGGATTAAGACTCAATTATGCTGATGAAATGTGTTGATCTGAGCCCTATCAATCATCAGAAACGTCTTAATGACTCAGGGAACTCAAATATTATGATATATTAAATGGTCCTTCTTTTGACGATAAAATGTATTTTAAACATTAACTTACCTTGAAACAACTCTTTGTCTTGGGTTAATAGTAATATTATTATAGTTATTTTCTTTGAAATATGTAATTATCATCTAAGTTCAGACATAGTAAAATACAGGGATATATCATTGTCATAGTTCTAGCTTTACTATTTAAAAATGCCTAATATTCTTTTATTTCTTTATCAGGACAGGGTTTCTCTGCTCTGGCTATCCTAGAACCAGATCTTGTAGACCAGGCTAGCCTCAAATTCACAGATATCTGCTTGTCTCTGCCTCCCTAGTGCTGGGATTACAGGTATGTGCTACCACTGCCCAGCCTAAAACTGCCTAATATCCAAATTACACGTATTTTCCATACACTTCACAATCAGATACATATATAAGCAGAAATATATGGAAATTTTGACATGAGAAAAATGTTTTAGGAGATAAATAAGATTAAATAGAAATCCTATTTAAGGGTTATAAAACTGTACAAAATTAAACTTTGTGTGCAGAGTCAGAGCTATTTTGTGCTTAACAGCATAGAAAAGAAAACAAGATGTCTTTCAAACTACCCTAAGGATGTGAATCCTAAAAGGCCAGATGTGCAGCTCCGGTGCTCTCATTGATATCCAGTTGCTACCAAGAAAACAGCAGAAGCTACGGGACAGAGAATAGTTTATTATTCCTAGGAGAGCAGCAGGTATGTGAGAAATGAGAAAAAACAGAGACCAACTTCCCTTTTCTTTCCATTTCTATTCCCTTTGCTCATTTAATTAATCCAAAAGAAATGAACAATACCTTCCTTCTTAGACAACCTTACCAACGTGTGCTGAATGTTTTATGTACTTGCTCGCACCAAAGATTAGACTACTTTTTATCTGTCTATCTATCTAGGCTAACACATTCACTGAATACCATGTGAGTTTTCCCTCTGGATCAGAACTGTGGAGATTGTGTGGACAAAGACACGTGAATGCTAGGTTAAAAGCCTCCCCTGAAGGAGAACACTGACTTCAGGGCTGGAGAAATGGCTTAATGGGTAAAATTCTGGAACGCAAGTATGAGAACAGGACTCCAGATACCAGAATCCAAGTAAATGCCGGGGGTTATGGGACCCAGCTTGAATCCCAGCACTTGGATGGCAGAGACGGTGGACACCTGGAACAAGCTGGGTAGTTCCAGATTCAATAAAGACACTACTCAGATGAGCAGAGTGGAGTACAATCAAGGAAAGACACCCAGCGTTGGCCTTCTGTCTCCAGACATGCAAGTGTATCCACACATGTAGTAATATGCATTAGCACACATATAGACACATGAAGGGAAAGAAAATTACTTCGTAAGGTTTCTAAGCAACAGTTCTGATTTTATTCAGCAATTACCAACTAAATAAAAACATTAAAGGTGGGGAAGAGGGATTCCCAATAAAGGAAAAAATACACCCAAGAGGGAACATTGCTTTTTGAGGCATAAAACTCAAAATGACTATTTCCATTCATTCTGTCTTTTTCTTTGTCATACACACTTTGTTGTAAAGGAGACAGAAAGACCATTTTTCGTATCATCATTATGATGTACTTATTCTGCTTGAGCTTAGTAGGTGGCTGAGACGCACAGAAAGGTAGACGGAATCACAATTTCTCAGGGACTTTTGGGGACTGAGAGGAAATGTGAGACATAAACAGCTGGATTCAGTGACATGCTGAGAACACTCCAAGAGAGCTTAGATTTCCTCAGTTCATGAGACCCAGAGAAATCAGAGAGCGGGGTCTAACAGCCTCACAATGAAAAGAAGATAAGAGTTGGATGTATCTCGTATGGAAGGATTCTAGGTGATAAACACAGCACGGGCAAAGTCGAATACAATTTCAAGTATTCTCTGTCTTACAAGATCTAGCTTCTTGCCTTTCTAGTCATGTGTTCCCCATGCTCCCCGGAATCCTTTCACCCTTCCTCATTCCACCAGCAGCGCCAGCACACCTGCTTCCATTGTGGGGTTGGGCATCGCCACTACAGGTTCTCATTAACCTTCGCTTTCTTTACGTTCTGCGTATGTGTTCAGAAGCTCCAAACCAAGACATTCTCCCCTTTCCTCTATTTACGCCACACAAATGAACATGGGTGGATAAAGTCACGCATGCAGGTCAAACTTCCTCACCACATGGGAACACATAAGATAACCAAACAATTACAGTTCCTATCCACTTCGTGCTGACGTTCTCACATTTCATACTCCCTCCCTGCCGGCATCCAACACCTTTCTGGGAGTTCCTTGGAGTCAGGGACACTACTTTCATTTTTTTTTTATGAGAAAATAAATGCTATCAAAAGAAGAGCTACAATTTCTATCCTCCATCATATCCTTGTCTATGGCATCTGCACCCAAGCCCTACCTGTCTCCTTACTAATTCACATAAACTCCTACATCAGCACCCCGGATTTCAGTGAGGGATATCACGGCAGCAATTCTGTCAGCTCCTACTCTGACATCAAAATCGTCCTCTTTTGGATTATTATTAATTCCCACCCCCATCCATGTAAGTTTTCTCTTTAAATCTTCAGATTTCAAGGTATCTGTGATAGAGATCACTGTAAAAGCAAAGGTATCTACATATGAGTTTATACTGTTAATTTCTACTAAATGTTATTGTAGCATTTTATTTATTGTTGTAGCGATGTAGAAAAGGACTCTTTTGTGAGATGTAAGCTCATTTTGTTCAAGAACTTCTAACAAGAAAGATCAGCTTTATGAGGATTATCAAGGCTCTTCCACTGTCTCACAATACTACAGCAGTAAAATAAAAGTCTCTTAATATGAAATTATTATACATATCTTAAAGGAATGCCCATCAAAAAGAACAAAAGGCAAATGTCACTTTCTCGATTCAAAAGGATGTGGCTTAAGTCTATACACTTAGGGATGTACTGCCAGAGAAAGTCAGCTGTTGAAGGACAATAGCATCAGTGTGGGTAAGACTGTGTTTATATAACAAGGCTCGTTCCAGAAGGAAACTCGGGATATATTAAACAATATCTGTTTGGGCTATGGAACAGGAAGTTCTCTATGGCCATTCACATTATGATCTAAAATCTGAAAGGTGGTTTTCTCAAAATTAGAACTGTGTTGTTATATGAAAAGTTTTATTCCTGGAGAAATAGAAATTTAATTAATTTTTTTGAGAAACTACCCATCAAACTCTTGCAATTACATGAAACTTAAATAATATTTAATATTCTATATCAACAATAGAATCTTGATAGTTATAGAACACTTCCAAATCAATTTCAACATTTTCTTAGACTATTATTTATAAGGCAGGGGAGACAGACAGTGTGGGGATGAATTTTGAAGGGTACCAACAAGAACTTTTTTCACTCCTGCTTCAGGTTTGAGTATATCTTCCCTCAGTCAGACTTTCGCACCTTCACACTCTGCTTTCAAAGTCATGTGCCTTACATAGCTTAGGTAGACCATTCCTGAGTGCTCCACCATCATCTAAATTTACTGACTGTTATCTTAAGATTACCCCATCCCTTGTTCCAGGACAGCCAAAAACCAAACCTCATACTGAGTTTCTCTTTCCAGTCTTAATACAAGGGGAAGTGTCTAGTCATATTGCAACTTGATGTGCCATGTTTGGTTGATAGGCATGGAAGGCCTGCCCTTTTCTGAATAGAAATGAATGAGAAGTGGATTAGAAGGGGGGGTAGAAGGGAGGCGGGGGAGACTGGGAGGAGAAGAGTGAGGGGAAACTGGTCTTGAGGTAAATAATAATCATCATCATTAAATAATAAAAACAAAAAATGATATTAAAAAATAAAAGAAGAATGTTACAACCACAGACTGGGTATCTTAAACAATAAAAATCTGTTTGATGTGGTTCCATAGCTAGAAGTATGGGTCTAGGTACTTGGCAGGGTTCATCCCTTCTAAGTCCATGAAGGAACACTGCACCCCGAGCATCGTTCTCCCCTGGGGTTGTATGTAGCTATCTTTTTCCCCCTGGGGTCAAGCTTTGTAGCATAAGGGCCCACCCGAACACCCTCATTTGGATTTAATTCCCTCTTAGTAACACTATCTCCAAATAGGGTTACATTCTTATAGCCTGAGGATGTTGATTTCCATATCCAGATGTTTTGCTTGTTTGCTCCTTTTGGTAGTGGTAGTGAATCTGCAGGACACATTGAGAAGATAGACTCAGAAAAAATACTTACTCAGAAGAAAGAAATCTACCTGCCTTTGCTTCCTAAGCGCTAAAATCAAACACATTCACCATGATGTCCAGCCACATGTGCATGCAGTCTTAGAGTTTTTAAACCAAATGAGGCATGCTATAGTGACATAACAAGGGTTGATTTAATTACCTATGAAGCTTTTGCACATGAACAATATGGTCCTATAATCCCTGACAGGCTAAAGCATACCAGAGAGTAAAACTGAAAGGGACTCCTTTCAGGAAATTTTTAACTCAGAAAAAATTATTTAGGACATTTCATTCTTAATCTGGAGGTACGTAGGAATAAGTAAATCTTTTAAAATGTGTAACCGTAAGAGTTATTTCATAGCAAATATCCATGTAACTAAGTCAAGAAATAGAAGATTGGAGGCCACAAGATGGTGGATGAGAGGTTCCACCTATCACGAGACTTTTCGGGAGAAGGTATTGGAACAGGGGCGAGCACTTTGAAGGTGGGTAACAGTCAAAAAGGCACTGAAGTTTAGCTATAAACAAAGATTTGTAAAGTCCCTAACATTTGGAGAAAGGAACAGGCAATCAGAAAAGCATACACAACCATCATACCGTGGCATCACCAGAGAGGGTGGGGCAGAGATAAATTCAATAACGTGGGAGAAATTCTTCCTAGAACACAGCCTGCTAGGGGCCACAGCACCCTGCAGAACTACAGCCTCAACAGACAGGTCACCTACAATCTGCAGGGTACATCCTTACTGTGTATTCCTCTCTCCTTTCTACGCCCTTAGTCACATGGCAGTGTCTGTAACCCATGTGAAGAAGTCAAAGAAGTCAAAACTGTGAAATTCTGGGAACCTTTCGCAAAAGCCATGCTCTGATCCGGCTGAGCACAGCTTACAGAACCAGCCTGGCTAGGGGGACAAGACTGGACCTAAAGCTCTGCGAGCTCCCCCTGGTGGAAACCAGTCTGAGTCCCAGCTGGGAAGCGTTTCATGAGAACTCTGGAAGAAAACCTGTAACTACTTGTTTGTGGAAGCAGCCCAGAGGGTGGAACACAGCACTCATAGGCGTTTCTGCAGTGTGGATGGATGCGCACCTACTGCCTACACCATCACCCTAACCAGACACAATCAAGCATACCTCGTATCCGGAGTGGCATTCCTGATAGAGATGCTCCAGTCTGCACCCTCCCATCAAAGGTCAGCAGGACAAATAAGAGCAGCGACAGCTGGTGCTGCCCCTTGGTTTTTAGACAACACAAAGGAAAAGACAACACACAGCCTAAGTTCTCTGCTGAATGCATCGACCAAGGCTGGGCGCCTTCACTCCTGCCCCACAAATGACCACCTTAGAGGAAGCCTGGTCGTTGTTTCTTTGGTGTAGATGGGTTAAGTTTTCTCAAAAGACCATTTTGGTCATACCTGCTTGTTTTGAATATTTCATAGGAATTCTCATTGTCTTTATGCCTTTTTTTTTTTTTTTTTTTTTTTGATTTTTCGAGACAGGGTTTCTCCGTAGCTTTTTGGTTCCTGTCCTGGAACTAGTTCTTCTAGACCAGGCTGGCCTCGAACTCACAGAGATCTGCCTGCCTCTGCTTCCCGAGTGCTGGGATTAAAGGCGTGCGCCACCTCCACCCGGCCTTTATGCCCTCTTTTATCTATTCCTCCTTTATTGTTTCATTTTTAATCTTTTCTTTCTTCCTTTTTCTCTTCGTCCCTTGTTTTAATTTTTTGCATCCTTTCCCCCTCTTTTTCTTCTTCATTCATCTGTTAAATTTTCCTTTCCACTGATTTCTTTTACTATTTAACTCTAATTGAATCGTGTTTTCTGCTTCTTCTAGTTCTCATTTCCCCATTTATTTATTGTTCTTATTTTTCCTTTCTTTTGCATCATTTTTTAAAAAAAGAAAACATTTTTCTTATTCTTGGTTTGTAGTTAGTATTATCTTCCCATAGCACTCTATCCTATCCTTTTGCCCTCTGTTGCTCCTATTGTATTGCAGAGTATTGCCATGGCAACTGTTCTTAAATGGTTACTTTATTCTGTTTGGTTTGTTTACATGTTGCAACTTGTTACTACAGTTTTTTTCTCTGGGAATAGCGCCGGATATGGACTCTCATGTCTAGAGCAAAATAGGCAAGTGCTTATGTACTGAGATGTACCCCTATCCAAGTTGGTAGAAACTGTACCATAATCTAGCCATTACTTAGCCATACTCAAACCTCAGCAAAAGCCTTAAGGAAAATGGGAGAGACTATAACTTCTAGCTAATATTTTAAAAACCTCAATATAAAAACAGTAAATATAAGAGAATAAGTCAACACAAATTCTCCAAAACAATCAACATCAGTAATCCTAAAGTATCCAGATCAGTGTTATCAAAACAGAGGAAATACCACAAAAAGAACATGTATATTATTATAAAACGTCAGTGGATTCAAAAAATGTACACAAACAAATTAATAAAAGAAAAGAATACGCAGGATGTAAAAGAGCAATTTGATGAAAGGTGAGTATTCCGAGAACGGGAAGAAAATATTTGGTAATAAAAAGCTAAGTAAGTAAAAGGCAAACACCAAAACCAGGTCCAGGGGCCAGGGAAATGACATATCGGAATGAGAGTTACTCGTTCACATACAAGACCTTTGCCATAAAGGAAAATGTCTACTTAGGATTCTCACATAGATGGGAGCACTATGGCAGAAGTTAAAGACATAGAAACCTATTTAGTAAATTTCGTAAAATAGTATCAGAACTCCTTCCCCAAACTTTGGAAAGATAAGGACATCCAGGTGTATGAACCACTCAAAACTCAAAACAGACTTGACAATGGGAAGCACGCTCTCTCTTACTACTGTGAAAACGCCAAGAGTGTAAAGACAGAAAGGAGAAGGGCTGCAAAAGCCGCGCAGCAGGTCACTTGTAAAGGCGAAGCTGTCAGAATCACAGCTAAGTTGTCAGCCTAGAGTCCCAAGCCAGGAGAAAGTGAGGTTATGATTTCAAGGACTGGAAGACAAAAAAACTGCCAATCCAGGTCACTATACCCAGCAGTCAGCCTCAAATTGAAAAATAAATAAAGACCTTCTAAGGTAACCATAGACCGAAAGAAGTCATGATTATTAAGTTAGCATTGCAAAAAATACTTAAATGAACGCTGACTATAGAAGACAGAGATTCGTAAAATCACAAGGGAGAGAGATCTCACTCAAGACAAGTGAACAGGAGCTAAGAATCTGGCATTAGAAAATTAACAACACTAGGTCCTAATGCACACTTTTCTGTTATAGTCCTGTGTATAAATGGTCTTAATTCTCTTGTTAAAAGACACAGACTACTTCATTAAGCTGAAAAACAAGACCCAACATTAGTGGATATAAGTATTCAGCGAAAGTGTGGGCAGTTATCTTCCCCGGAGTAAACCATACAGATTTCTCGTCTGAGTGCCAAGATTGTCCACCTGGCCAAAAACCTTGGGTTACACAGAGTTTGACGTCAGACTGCCACAAGGAAAATCACTGACTCAAACAAGCAAAACCAGTAGTTTTTCTATGCATCACAATAAGCTTATTGAGAAATTGATATAACAATCCTACTCACAATGCTCTTCAAAATCATATACCTATCAATTAATCTAGTCAAAAAAACAGGTAACTTCCAAAGTCAAAGCTGTAGACTACAAACAAAAATTGAGTAAAACATAAAAACAGAAAACAGCCGGGCCGTGGCGGCGCACGCCTTTAATTCCAGCACTTGGGAGGCAGAGGCAGGTGGATCTCTGTGAGTTCGAGACCAGCCTGGTCTACAAGAGCTAGTTCCAGGACAGGCTCCAAAAACCACAGAGAAACCCTGTCTCAAAAAAAGCAAAAAACAAAAAAACAGAAAACATTTCCATGTTCACAGTTTATTCAAATTAATATTGTGAAAAGACAATGTTACAAGGGCTAACTTATAGATTCAATGCATTCTAATGAAATTCTTGACCAAAAACAGGGGGAAAGAGCCCTGAAATTCATAGGACACTATAAAAGACTCTGAATAGCCTAATCAATTCTGAACAAAATGAGGAATGGCTGTCTCGCAAAGTCATGTGTGGGTGATTTACTAATCTCCTGTCACTGCAATCCTTGGTCTATGGTCCAGGAGCTCAGCCCATCACTCAATTAACTCAACAGGACGTTGGCTCCTCGGGTGAGCTTCAAGGTTTGAAATTCTTTCCTCTTATCAACAAATACAAAGCTCCGAAGTCACTTAGGAACTGAGAATCAAGAGAATCGGAACAAAGTGTTCCTCTCTATTTCACCCATAAATACGTGTATTCGTGTATTTAACTTTAACTCTAACTCTACATATTTAATATTTACATATTGAACTTCTTTGACTTCCTCGCATGTACCTGCAAATATACAGAGATCCAGCAGCCCAGAGCCTCACTAGACACTTTTTAAATCCTGACATGCCAAAGGAAAAGAAGGGAGATTAGTTCTTTTGCCAATGTAGACTTACTAGGAAGATAGTTTTCCCAGTTGGTTTAATACTTTTTTAAGATTTAATTTTATTTTACATTTGTGTGAGTGTCCACAGAGGTTAGCGGAAAAGGTCTGTTCCCCCAGAGTTGAAGTTAGAGGAAGTTGTGACCAGCTGGGATCTAAACTCTAGTTGTTGGAAAAGACAGGGAGAGATCTTAACTATCCCCCAGCGGTGTAGATCCCTGAGATATCTGCTGCAGAGAAGAGCTGCCTTGATGAGGTTTGAGAGCTACATTCATGTGTGGGTACTTGAGTATTTACAACACAGTTAAGAGTTACACTGATTTACTGAAGAGGCAATGGAAGGTTCTGAAGATCCAAGACTTCACTAACCCCAGCTAGTTAGCTAGGTTTCCTGAACCAGTATTTCCCTCCTGTTGTGTGGCCTTAAATACAATTAGATAGCTCTTGGTTACTGATCATGTAAGTGCCACTACATCTATATATAGGGCTAGATTAGTATGCAAAAGGTGTGCTCTGTTCCAAGTCAGGAGATTGACGACAGTGTGGATGGAGTTCATTTGACTAGTTTGGGGAACTGGATATAGGACCTAGGCTAATTCTAAGGGGTGGGGAGTGTGCTTGCCAGGTAAGATGGGCTGGGTCCTAGAGCAAGTTGTAAGTGCTTGACTGGGCCTGGAGGTTGGGTATGGTACAGGCAGGATCCTACTCACTGTCTTTTGACATACATGGCTCTGACTACCTACTAAAACTTATATTATTTCCTTACATTTTTCCTTAGTGTAAAAGTGTGCCATAAAAAAAAATCCTAGCATTTTAAATATCATTTTTCTATTTACATTACCTTTAAAGTATAAAGTTATTTTAAAAAAATAAATAAGTTATAGGCAAATTTATAAAGAAACAGAAACTAAGAACATGTGGAAAGCCATTTTCTTCAATGTAAAGTCAATATTCCAAAGAGAAGGAATAAAATATAGACAGCCAATAGCCGGAGGGTGGGTAGCTCCATAATTGAATCATAGTAATGATCTTTGGGGAAATCAGAGTGTATAAAGTAATTCACGGAAGCTGCACAAAATTTGATTGAAAGCATAATAATTTACTCACAGTATTGGTAGCATGTGTGTTTACATATATATTTATATATGTGAATACATCTGGCATTTGTCTTTGACATAAAATACGTCTTGGTAAACACAGTTTGCTAAATGTCAAAGAGACTCCCAGCTTTACTTAAGCACCAAGGCACATACAACTGAAATGTGATCTAATTTAGTTTATAATTTCCTACTTGCAGGAAGAAAGGACTATCCGGAGATTTATACAAAACTTTGGATGCGAACATTCACTTATAACCCACTGTGTCATGGGCATGGGCCTTGTCATCAGACACAGAGAACATGAAGCAAATGCAAGGAGAGTTGGTTTTTGAAGGGTGGGGCAGAACAGGTAAAAGAAAGTTCATGATCAAACGTGTGGCATATGTAAGTTACATAAAGCAAAACTCACTGTTTTGTGCTAAAGTAATTTCTATCCAATCATCTTAAATATTGATGCTGTTCTCCTCTGTTGTTGTTGACCTCCAACAATTAAAAACAAAGCAAAACAAAAACAGAGCATTTTCTATCCCTCTGCTGCAGGGAACTTTATCTTACTCCGAATAGAGCACACATATTGGGGATGCAGCCCACTTAGTTGAGTGTGTATGGTTGATTACATACTTAGTATACATAGAGTCCTGTCTATAATGCCCAGAACCATATAAAAGTCATTTGTGGTGGCACATACCTGTAATACTAACACCCAGGAGATGGATGAAAAGTATCAGAAATTCAATGTCATCCTTACCTATATAGTGAGTTCAAGGTCACCCTGGGCTATGTGAGACCCTGTCACAATAAAAAGAGAAGGGGATAGCTCAGTGGTTACAATTATTTGCAGCACAGGTTTGAGGATCTCAGTTGATCTCAAGCATTCATGGAAAAACTGGGCATGGAAACTTGAGTCTATAACCACAGCAGTGAAGGGTGAGTGACAGGGATATCCAAGAAGCCTATTGGCATGGCAGTCTATACCAAACAGTGAGCTTCAAGTTTAGTGAGAGATATTATCTCAAAAAATGGCAGAGAACCAATTGAAGAAGACACCCCAGTGTCATCCGTGTCTACATAGGGACCTGGATACGGTGAGCACATCCGTACTCATGCATGCACACCCCTATGTCTTAGTTAGGGTTTCTATTGCTGCAATGAAACACGATGACCAAAAAGCAAGTTGGGGAGGTAAGCGTTTATTTGGCTTAGACTTCCACAGTGCTGTTCATTAGTGAAGGAAGGCAGGAAAGGAACTTGAGCAGGGCAGGATTCTGGAGTCAGGACCTGATGCAGAGCCATAGACAGGAGTTGCTTACAGCTTGCTTTCCATTGGTTGTTCAACCTGTTTTCTTATAGAACCCAGGACCACCAGCACAGAGATGGCACTACCCACCATGGGCTGGGCCTTACCTTCTGATCACTAATTGAGGAAATGCCTTTACAGCTAGATCTCATGGAGGCATTTCCTCAACGGAGGCTCCTTCCTCTCTGATGACTCTAGCTTGTCAATCTGGCACACACAACTACCCAGGAGCTAAGAAGATAAATAGGAAAGCTGGGGTTGGGAGGTCTTGTATAAGAAGTCATAGGCCAAGCAAGCTTATTAAGGACACGGCTTCTTAAATACTATTTCTGGGGTGGGGATGAGACAAAAGCAGCAGAAACAGTCATACAATGGGACTACGACGGGGGAAGGCAACCAAACAACACTGCACAAGGGGAACACAGACTGAGCCCAAAGCAGCCTTGGAACTGATAAACAGAACCCCTATGGTAGGAAGAGTTAGGTTTTCAGAATCTGAAGCCACAGTTTCCCAAGGCCCTGGCCTCAGGCCATTGCTGGCTCTATTAAGCCTATTCCTGGCTTAGAGAAGTAAGTGTTCCTTCCATACATCAGGGCTTCAGAGAAAAAAAAATTCCAAGACTCCAACCCTACGCTGGCTCTGCCAAGCATGTTGCTGTTTTAAACAAGGAACTATATTCCCTCTTCATACATGAGGACCTGAGAGAAATCCTTGATTCTGCCCAGCCCTCAACAGACATGTCTGAGAGAAAACCACATTTTCTATGCCTGTCTAGGAACTGACCCCAAGCATACCTAGCTGTTCACCATATAATAAGCTGAGTAAGTCAAGATACAAGTTGAGGCAAGGAACTTGACTTTTTTTTTTTAAGTAAACTAACTGAGAAAATGGACTCTTGCCAGATTCTCGATTGGAGACTGATTTAGGGGTAGTGTATACAGAAGTTGGGTGATGTCAAGCTGGCAAGCACTTTCTCACAGGTCAAAGTTCATGACCAGATGGTTCACACCTGATCCAAAAGTCTAGTTATAAAAATACTTCATAAGCTTCATAAAGATCTGGAGACCAATTGGCATTATTTCCTCGGGCTATTCTTCTCACTGGTTATTCTGCCCACATCCACATATAGTTGCTGACCTCTTACACAGAGACTGAAAGACAGGGCCAGAAGTTAAATCAGGAGTTACCATAGAATGTGGTCTTAACGCTTGCCTTTCATACCAATTCACACTCTTCCTTTCCAACACACCATCCTTGGCATTACACAGTCAGTGGAAAACTTAACCAGCTCTTCGGGTGACTTACTACAATTTGATGAACTCATAAATAATAACTCCAAGACTTAGATCCAGGTCTTTCCAATTCATAGCTCCCCTTGTCTTCTTTTCTTTTCCTTCCTTCCTTCCTTCCTTCCTTCCTTCCTTCCTTCCTTCCTTCCTTCCTTTCCTTTCCTTTTCTTTGTACCTCACTTTTAAAGTAATATAATACTGAAGTTAATTTTAGTATATTGAATTCCTACCATGTATGTTTAAAAAATAGTAATAGAAAATACTCTAAATCAACTTGCAAGATACAACTTGCAATGCAATGGGGGTAAAATCCTTGGTTATTTACTTAAAGTTCTAGGTTCCTTTTGTGCTTTTTAACATGGAAGATAGAATTTGAATGTTTCCTTTCTTCCCAAGACCCTCTCCAAGAAGTTCAATAGCTTTATAATTAATTTTATATAAATGCTGTATCAACAGTTATTTTATAACTCTCTTGTATCTTTATTCAAGTGTTTTCACTTGATACATTAGAATCAAGTTATTGAGGGATGAGAAATTGTCATAAATGTCAGTATTTGGCAGTATACGTTTTTAAAAGGCAATACACAGGGGTTCATCTGCTAGTATGCAGTCTCTCTGTGGAAACAACTGTCTGTTCATCCCTAGAGTCTTTCTCTAAATACTAGCTTTGATTTTTATAGTTTCTTCTCTAATCACCCATTTTATCATACTGTTCTATTTTTGTCTCTAAGTGGGAACTACACTGTTTTGTAGTGTTAAAGTGCACAGATACAATGACAATCAACTGAAGTAACTTATAAGGGGTATTGTCTAGAGTTTAGGTTTCTGGTGTAATTATCATAGCACAGCAGATTATCACAGAAGCAAGGAAATAGCTCAGTGTGCACACACTGAAAGTCTTTCTTTCTCCCTACTCTTTAGGCCAAGTCTTCAGCACACAGAATCTCCCTGGGTAAGGCTGGATAACAAATGTCAAGGGAACAAGGGATTAGGAAGCTCCCATTGTTCCTGTCTCTGCTCAGGACTCTGATCATACAGCAAGCCCTTGGCTCCTGGACCTCCTGCCTATGCTTCAAAGCCAAAGATTAAACCGTGAAAGATCAGAAGAACCAAGTGTGTCATCTGTAACACACCCACAGCTTTTGCTGTTACAGAAGCAATGGCTGGGCAAACAAAAACAATGGAAAAAACAAGGTATCCACTCAGTCTGAACTAGAAAATTTCAAATTTTATTGTATTGCTTCTGTCTCTAGGAAAAGTATTCAGCTTTAGATTCATTCTCAAACTATACATTATACATGCCTGATATGTGAGAGAAAGACAGAGAACATCTTGGAAATATGATAATGGGGAAAGATGTATGCCAGCATCAATCAGTAAGTCCTTGCTATAGTGGAGCAAGAATTCTAGTATAACTAACAACTGCTTGAAGTCATTCTCCCTTCCCTGCTGATTTCTAGGGATCCTTCTAGAAACCCCAATCACAGGAAATCAATCTGGACTAAAATTGTTTTTAAAATAAATAAATAAATAAAATCTAAATAAAATCCCTTCTGGCTTTAATTTATTAGATCCTAATTTCTTCTACCACATCTCTGGAGCTGCTTTACATCTCTTTCTTGTCAAAAAGAAAGAAAGAAAGAGAGGGGGGGAGGGAGGGAGAGGAAGAGAGGGAGGAAGGAAGGAAGGAAGGAAGGAAGGAAGGAAGGATGGAAGGAAGGAAGAAGAAAGGAAGGAAGGAGGCAGGGGAAGAAGAAGAAGAAGAAGAAGAAGAAGAAGAAGAAGAAGAAGAAGAAGAAGAAGAAGAAGAAGAAGAAGAAGAGGAGGAGGAGGAGGAGGAGGAGGAGGAGGAGGAGGAGGAGGAGGAGGAGGAGGAGGAGGAGGAGGAGAAGAAGAAGAAGAAGAAGAAGAAGAAGAAGAAGAAGAAGAAGAAGAAGAAGAAGAAGAAGAAGAAGAAGAAGAAGAAGAAGAAGAAGACTAACAGAAAGGTTTTTTAGAAATCTTTTGAGGTAACTTGAGAGTCACTAAAAAGGTAAAGATGGTGGCTGTTAAGAAAATCCTAACAAAGGGAGCCATTTTAGGGTTGGCTAGAGTCTTGGCTCTAGAGGGGTTCCCAGGTGTCCAAGGGGATTTCCCCAACTAGTGGGCAGCAGAGGAGAGGGTGCCAGAACTGACCCTATCCTATAGCCACACTGATAAATATCTTGCATATCACCATAGAACCTTCATCCTGCGATGGATGGAGATAGAGACAGAGACCCACAATGGAACACTGGACTGAGCTCCCAAGGTCCAAATGTGAAGCAGAAGGAGGGAGGACATGAGCAAGGAAGTCAGGACCACGAGAGGTGCGTTCACCCACTGAGACAATGGGACTGATCTAATGGGAGCTCACCAAGGCCAGCTGGACTGGACTGATGGAGCACGTGATCAAACTGAACTCTCCGAATGTGGCCAACAATGAGGGCTGACTTGGAAGCCAAGAACAATGGCACTGAGTTTTGATTTTACTGCATGGACTGGCCTTGTGGGAGACTAGTCTGTTTGGATGCTCACCTTCCTAGACCTGGATGGAGGGGGGAGGACCTTGGATTTCCCACAGGGCAATAAACCTTGACTGCTCTTAGGACTGGAGAGGGCGGGGGAGAGGGAGTGGGGGGAGTGGAAGGGAAATGGGGGAGGCGGAAATTTTTAATAAATAAATAAATGAAAAAATAGAAAAAAAGAAAACCAATTGCTTACTCTCCCTTGAGGAGGCAGTTCTCACACTTGGTTACATCTTACTCTTCCTCATTTCCCTTTGGGAAGCACAGATCCCCACGTGAATGTGCCTTGTTTCTTCTGAGTGCTCCTTTTCCTTTCTACATGCTTAAACCTGTACTAAAACATCACTAATAAATCCCCAAGTTCTGTACCATTGTAGCAGATATGCCTGGTGTTCTTTAAAGTATTCAAGACATAAACTCTCATTTCTTTGGTTTACGTGGGAGGCCTTAAAAAACTTCGGAGAATTCAGGATAGTGAATTATCTCTATCCTCCACCACTGCCAAAATGATGGCTATGCGACTAAGCAAAGTGCCAGTTTTCTCTTTAATGTCTGACCATTGTATGTGGAGTTTACCATATTTCTCATTACTTATATTGAACATGAATATGTTTAACTTTGCTCATGAAAACTAATTGCTTATCTCTCTCTCTAGCTCTTGCTCTCTTTCTCTGTCTCTCTGTTTCTCTGGCTCTGTGTGTGTGTGTGTGTGTGTGTGTGTGTGTGTGTGTGTGTGTGTGTGTGTGTGAAGTCCAGACGTCAACCTTGGGTGTCATTCCTCAGTCACCATTCTGTGTTTTGAGACAGGTTTGTTCCTTGTCTTGGAGCTCACTGAATAAGTTAGACTGGGGAGTGAGTGAGCTGCAGGGACCCATCCGCCTCCCCATCAGTGGTGCTGAAATCACAGGCATGTGACACTATATTTGGCATTTTATGTTAGCATAGTTATGTTATGTGGAAGGCAAACACTCTTATCTTCCCACACCCAGCCTTTTGACTATAAGGTAGTTATGCACAATCAATATAGTGTTGGCCAGGATTAAATTCAGAGAGACTGAGACTGGTTTTCATTTTTCTTTAATTCAATATTTCTACATGAAAACTGAAACATTTTCTACTATATAAGTTTTCTATTCATATAAGATTTTTTTAAATATTTATTTATTAATTTATTATTTGCTACATTCTGCCTTCATATATGCCTGCAGGTCAGAAGAGGACAGCAGATCTCATTATAGATGTCTGTGAGCCACCATGTGGTTGCTGAGAATTGAGCTCAAGACCTCTAGAGGAGCAGTCAGTGCTCTTAACCACTGAGCCATCTCTCCAGTTCTTTTCTTTTAAAATACTGGGATTAAAGGCCATACTGGTACCTTTTCTCTATTTTTTATAGTTTTATTTTAAATTATGCATATATGTGTCTGTCTGTGTGGGGGTATGTGGCCCCTGGGTGCTGGTGCCCATGGTTCGCCTAGAACTCTAGTTGCATGCGATTGTGGTGGGACTCAAACTTGAGTCCTCTAGAAGGGCAGTCAATGCTCTAACAAATGAAAAATACTTGAAAAATACTATCTTTGCTTTAGTATTTGAGCAACTATTTGTGTTATAGAAAACGGAATTTAAGTGGCTCCAAATCCCCAAGGAAAAATTCTGCTTGCGCCTCCCTACACACATCACCTGTGCATGGCTGAAAACAAAGCTCCATATGAGATGGATAGAACCTTACCTCTGAGGCGGAGCGCTATTTTACCATTGCATGTTTGTACATGATTATACCATGTTGTTTTACATATTTCATAGCTACTTGTTTTTAAAAATTAGTGCACACACCAAGAAAAATATACCACATGAAGAAATGAGCACTGAACTTACACTAATGATATAAATTTTAGGACATCAACATTTAAAGGTGGAGTAGAAAGAGAGGGGGCTGTCATTCTCAGACGTGAGGCCTCTGGGTTGACATCATGTCTCCTTTTAAACGGTTTCCTCTTAGGTCTTGGATGTGAGGCCTTTGCTCAATGAGAGAAATTATCACAGGATTGAGTCTCATTATGAATAATTTGTCATGACTGAATTTCTGTTGTTAATGATGTAATGAAGCTAGTTATGTTACCACGAAGACTAGAATTTTTTTCCAGGTTAAGAATTTGATTAACCTTAATAGAAAAAAAATTTATCCATACCTAAAACTCTAGCCAGTTCTGTTTGTTATCCTATTGTGGGAAACAGCTTGAAGTGATGAGTATTGGCCATGGTCTGTGACCTTACTACAAGCGTTTTCCCTAGGAAATGTTTCTCAAGTTATTACATATATAATAATACTCACTGCGAGAAGACATTTGATCATAATGGGTCTAATTTAAATGACTATATGAGCAGTTAGTTTTGTTCAGTTGAGCTAAAATTCCTTCTTCAATAAATTGAAGAATAAGCTATACATTTGTCTCAATGGGCTTGATAGTAATTGTAGAAACATGATATTCTGAAAGTAAGATTTTTGTACATGCATGTATATATAACATATGATATATACATATATAGATATGCACATATATCTATATATAATCTTACTTTCAGAACACACACATACACATAAATATGAGATAAAGAACATGTATAGGGTCACAAATATAGAGAAAATGTAAGTAGATGCATAAAAGCAAAATCAGGCAGGAAATAGAAAGCAAGTATCCAGAGGTGTACCTTACCACTGAGAACCACAAACAACCCCTGGAGCCAGAGCCAACAAGATGCTCAGCAAGTAAGGACACTTGTCGCTGAGCTTGATGACTTGAGTCCAATCTCTAGCATCCATATGGTGGAAGGAGACAGCCAAATCTTGCAAGTGGCCCCTGACCTCCATGTATGTGCATGGCACGCAATACACATCCATCACACACATAAATATATAATAAACAAGTATGAAAAAAAGCAGAAATATACCCATGAATAAATGACCACTGTATTTACACTAAGTATATAAACTTTAGGGCATCCACATTTAAGGGTGGAGTGGAAAAGAGAGAGACTGTCATTCTCAGACGTGAGGCCTCTGTGTTTATGTCACGTCTCCTTTCCGGGAGTTTTCATAAAGTTTCCTTTTAGATCTTGGACACCAGAACTTTGCTCACAAACTGTGCTGCATATTCCTGACATTTTTAGTGGAATTCTCTTTTAGATGAAATTGTGTTAGATGAACTTTGCATCAGCACCCAAGATCATTCTTGACCTAGCAAAAATCTTTATTATTGAAAAATCTGGCAATTTGCAATTATGATGAGAATGCACTTAAAAACAAGATATGAAAGGATCTATTACATGGGAAGCTGCCCAGATATTTTTATTCTACTCTTCAGAACCCATAGATAGTAAACAAGCAACATCCACATCTTAAACAACAATTTAAAATAGATTTATCTTCATATTGCATAGCAAAACAAACATGACTGCCTTTTAAACTTTAGTATAAATATTGAAATTAAATGCTTTGTAGATTCCTTTTGATTATCTCATCAAATTAGTTAAAGCATATAGAAAATATAGTACTAAATTAAATAGTTCTTTAAAACATGTTTGCTGATAAATACTTTACATATATTAAATTAAGCATAAAACATACACATTCCTTCATATACATATGATTTTTTTCAAAGAATATAATATACTTTTCAATGTAAACATTTAAAAATATATTTTAAAATCAAGAGGTCCATTTTCCAATCCCATGGCAGGGATGTCTGGTACCCTCCTAGTCAACGGATGTTCTTCTCATTTTGTCAGCTAATTCTGTTCTCACTTCAATGTGTTTTTCTAAATTTTGTACTTCGTGTGGAAGATTGATGTCCCAAATAGACAAGCAAGACTGTATTTCTGTAAGGAATAAAAGAAATTGTATTTCAAAGACCCACTGTAAAGCAGTTTTATTAACTTATATTGATTTGTTCTGAACAAATGCATAAATATAAACTCAGCTTAAAAAGTGTACTAAGGTACTGCTATTTTAAAACAAATTTCCCTTGGAACTGTCAGTCACACATTAATTAAAAAGCTCCTAAATTCTAAGAAGTACATTTTATTACCTCTTTACTTAATGGAATAGTTATTTCAAATATTGTTCAATATTGGGCAACACAGAGATATTCCTATGAAAATAATTTGTAAGGAAAAATATTTCCTTTAATTTAAATTCAGTTGAGTCCACACTTTATAGTGGTTGTTATCTCTATCACTTCGGGAAAACATTTAACTCTCTTAAGCTGATAAAATTTAATTTTGAAAATGTCTGAGTTATTTACACTTTATAGCTCAAATGGAATTTGCTGATGAAAACCGATGAGATGGCTCAGCAGCTGAAGGTTTCTGTTGTGAAGACTGAAGATCAGAGCCCGAACTCTAGGACCCACATGGTGCAAGAATAGAGCCAACTCCTTCATGTCGTCCCCTGATCTTTAACATGCATGTACCCAAACATACAGGGCACATAGGAACACAAACACCACACACACACACACACAAACACACAAATAACTAAATACGTAAAATAATTTTTTAAGAAGATGCTGCTGAATGTAGAATGCATTACACGAGCTATCTGCTCTCAATGCACAGTGTATGGCCACCTCACAACACATGTTTTTCAGCACAGAGAATGATGCTAATGTTACCTTTTTGTTCTTGGGCACCTTCTGTATTCTTCCTTTTGTACCCCAAAACCAGCATGACATTTTTAAGACTTCCTTTACCAAAAAAAAAAAAAAAAAAAGAATTTTTCTGTTAAAATAATATATCACATTCAACTAAAAAGCATTCATCTGCCCACATCTTAAACACAAATATAGTGGAACTGAATTCACACTGCTATTCTTTGAAACACACTTCAGATATATCAAAACCTTCCCAAAAGATTAGCAATTTCTAAAGAAAACTTAAGATAATTATATTAATATGAGGAAACTGTTTACTTTTTCATACACAATAGGTTTGATATTTATTCTTAATTCCTCTCTAGAGCTACAATATTAGATGGAAGCCCAAGACAGTGCATTATTCAAATCAAGGCACAATCATGAGGCACCTGGAAAGCAAGGTGAATTGATAAATTGACAGCCTATAATATCACAAGTTTCTCTTGAGTTTTTTGCTAATGTTTTGACTATTATCTATCAAGAAGTGTTGTACATACTGGGTTTGGAAAGGTTCTAAGAATATTGCAAGAATGAGAACTCACAGACTCACCCATCCTGCGTGGTGTTTATGTTCTAATAAAGATGCAGTCATTAATGGGGAAAAATCATAACTGCCCAATGTTATGCCAGTGTTGACTTTCAAAAGCCCAAAGAAAGAAGTCAACTTAATCATCCCCAGCTACTCTGAAGCTGAATACAAGAGCGACTGCATCAAAAAGTAAGACAACAGACTAATTTAACTGATTAAGAAGAGAAAGAACCGTATGTGCAAATGCTTCCAGATGATAGAACCCTGTGAGAGATTCCACACTTCCTGAGTCAGAAAGAACTAAAAAAAAAAAAAAAAAAAAAAATGTGGTCATGGAGACAGACTGGTAACTGAAGCACTTGTAGGCAGTATGTGTTTCAATTCACATTGACTTTAAGATCAATTATGATCCACTGCACTGACTTCAACTTCAGCAATAAACCAACCAGTTGGACCCCATAGTACATACAACCCAAAACTGAGAATTTAACACAGTTGATAGATACAGGCCACTAAGATCTCCCTCTCTGGTTATTTAGTATATAGATATGGATATTGACAGATGATAGATAGATAGATAGATAGATAGATAGATAGATAGATAGATAGATAGATAGATAGATAGATGATAGATAGGAATGAGAGTTAACAATCCCCAAAGCACACCAATTCTAGCTCATGCATGCAGCTCTAATATCCATAAAATAAAAGTCCACACAGGGCAGGGGAAACACCTGTGGGTGCCAAATTTATCCCTCAGATGACAAGTGCTTTGCTTTCCACTCTCTGAAGTCCCATCAACTCTGCTTTTGGAGAACTAAAACATACTGTAATACTTTGTCATTGGGTTTGCATACATGGGCAGATAGTGTTTTCTAACTAAAATTATTCATCAAAGAAAGATACTGAAGATATATTCCACATGGTATCCTAAATTTATTCACATTTAAGTGGGGGAGGAATATAGGAACATATATATATATATATATATATATATATATATATATATATATATATATATATATAAAAAGCTTGGGTAAAACTTAACATTATCAAAATGTATGGACTATGGAGGTCATTGTACATCGCTCTTAGAATATAAATCTGTTTAAAGACTAAAATCCAAGCAGGAGTCAACCAGGGTGGGAAACTTAGACAAAGCCCAAAATAAACATTTGCTTGACTTATCTGATGAAAAATGAAATAAATACAGTATTCAATTTTCATTTTGCCTTATATATATAAAGAAAAAAGCTTATAAGAAACAAATTGATAATTCATCTGATATTGCCCACCTCTCTGTTGAGAATGAAAACATCCAGCCCCTCTAATGTTGACAGGCCCAATTCAGAGGTTGTCCCAGTTCTTGCTTCATTGTGTGACCCTCTAGAGCCCCTCCAGGGTTAACTGGCCCTTTTCAGGGGTTGTCCCAGATCTGACTTCATTGTGTGACCCTCTAACACACTACAAATTGGCATCAGAAAGTCTGATTAAAGAGATGATTTCTTTTTAATGGCGTATTTTATCATCGTAAGGGCTATGGACCTATCTAAAGGAAAGAAACTTGCCTAGCTGTGCCATGGTCATGGCTCTCACAGAGTCACAGAAGTTGTGAATCGTGCGTATCACTCGTCGGGTGGAAAGGTCCAGGAGCAAAATGTGGCCTCCTCCAGTTCCTATCCAGAGAGCCGTGTTCTTCTGCAGGCAGAGCGCTTTCACCCTCCCCGAGTAGGACAGCTTGTGTTTTGACTCCTTGTTTACTTTGACCATCACCTCCCTAGATCACAAAGAACATATTTAGTCACACTTTTATCTGCACTTAAGAGACTGAATGGATTTGCCTGCACACGCACAGCTGACTAACATTATAAACACGAAGACAGCAATAAAATTATTTCTTGGTGTTCTAGACACGGGTTCTAGGACCCGGCTTTAGTTACCAAAATGACAGGCATTCTAATTATTTAGAACAACACGGCATTTCAGTGGAACTTACATACATCCTCCCTCAGACTCTAAATGATCACTAAATGACGCGTCTTACTTATGAAATGTAAATGCTGTGTAAATAGTTGCCATGCTGTATTGCTTAGAGACTAATGACAAGAAGGGAGAACACACATACATATTCAGTAAATATGCAAGAATTTGGGGTTCCATGTTGGAAGTAAAACCTGAGAAAATGGCGGGCTGGCTGCATGATCTGAGTACCATTGAAGTGTGCAGAGCTGAAGTGTTTAACAAAGAATTCCCGAAACCACATTGTTCTACATGAAGCACATGTTTTCAAAGGGAAAAACTGCTCTGGTAACCTTTCAACTTTAAAAAATCCTCGCTTTCCATAAATATATAACCCAGTGGAGATATAATGAATTTTTCCAATATTAATATACAGGAGTTAATTTCAATGCTATCTAGGAAGCCCAAAAATTACAAAAGAAAAATAAATCACTTATATTCAAAGATAGTATATGTGTGTGTGTGTGTGTGTGTGTGTGTGTATTTGTATATTGCCAGGTAGTAGTAGTGCATGCCTTTAATCCAGCACTTGGGGGCAGAGGCAGATGCAGGCAGATCTCTGTGAGTTTGAGGCCAGCCTGGTCTACAGAGTGAGTTCCAGGACAGGCTCCAATGCTACACAAAGATACCCTGTCTTGAAAACACAATGTATATATAATATATATACACACACATATATAATGTAATATATATATTCACTGATTTTCCCCCTTCACTAACTGATGAAATCTTCCAGGCAGAACTGTCACCCCTCTGAACTTGTCTCCTGAACCTCTAGGGGGAAATAATAAGTCAGACAAGAATGAAGCAGAGTGAAGTGAGCAGACGTGGGTTTGGCAGTGAGTGGTTCTGCTTCTCGACACTGACTTATGGACCATGCCTGCCAACCCCCCCTGCTTTCCATTCGCATTCCGTCCCTCCATCCAAATCCAGGAGGTCTCACCCACATTGGCTCTCACTTTGTGGCTTTTTCTCTACAGTGCAACATTCTTAAAACTCTAACTTAATTATAAGGAACACTACTTGATACTTTGTCACCCATCTCTAGGCAGCAGCATATGTGGCATTTTTGCATTTATTTTTTATTTTTATTCATTCTTTTTCATCTAGTACATCCTGACCATAGCCTAGCTTTTCATTAGAGGTTATTCTACATAATTTCATGAAGAGATAACAGTTTTCCTTCCTTGGCCGCCTAGTTTCCCAAAAGTCAATATGAAGAAAACTAAAGTACATGCTAACAAGGAACTAACAACTTCCTAATTTTTAAAAACTTCTCCTTGAGGACAGAAATGAAGAAAAAAGAGCCACAATTCCTTTCTCTCCCCTCTCACTTACAGAAACAGGGGTAAAGTAAGCAATGAATTTACTTTAAGAAGTGCACGCAGTCAATTAATTCACAGAGCTTCTCTGTTTTCTTGTCCCACACCTCCACCACGGGGCTGTTCTTCTTGGCAATAAAGAGAGCCGCGTCTACTGCCACCGCTATGATGTTAGAATCGCTGAAAGCTGCGTAAGAAAAGCTAGGGGGAGACAGGTGAAAAATATACAGAGGTTAGCACTGTTTTCAAAATCAAACAACAGCACCACTGTAATTATGTCATGTTCTCCCTTAACCGTTTGCTCTTTGGCTAACTGACGCTATCTGTACCCGTTTGGATGGCTTTGCCCTTTGGCTAACTGACACTGTCTGTACTTGATTGTAGAATAAAGATGACAACTCGTGTTCATTTCTGGGTTGATTTTGAAGTTTAGGTTTATGTGATTCTGTATGGAATTTTATACCGTCTCATAAATTCTAAAGGAAATAGAGTCTCTGTAAATTTTAGACATTTATTGTTTTTATTTTTAAATTTCATTTGCATCCCAACCACAGTTCTCCCTCCCACTCTTCTTCACACCCACTTCCTCGCCTGGAGAAACAAGAGGTCCTGAGTTCAATTCCCAGCAACCACATGGTGGTTCACAACCATCCATAACAAAATGTGATGTCCTCTTCTTGTGTAAAGATAATTTTACACATTTCAACATAATCCTGGTTGCTATGAGTGCTGGGAAAATTAATAATTAGCCATTTGTAGATAGAATTAAAAAGACGTGGAAATAAATTATAGCAGCAATGGCTCCAAACCTAAAAGAAGCCTTTAGACTTTGTAAACGTAAGTCAATCAAATACTTGGAAAAACCTTCCAGATAGATTCAAGTGAGTACAATATTTACAGAGCTTTAGGGTTCGGAAATTTGCTACTTATCCTCTTTGAAAATAGCAAGCAAATTCAAATATTTCTCTTCTAACCATAGACATTTGGCGTCACATATAGCTTACAAACAGACTGGGGAACTGTAGGCTCCATCTGTGTGGCAGGATCCATGCTCATTTTTGAGCTTTCACCTAAATGTCAGCTTCTCTGGAACTGGTCCCTGTCCTCAGGGAAAGCACAGGCCAACTGCTCCCTTTCCCTCTGCCGCCATAGCTGGTACTCTGCAGTCTTAAGGTCTTACTTAGTGTGTCTCTCACACTAGACTGTCACCATCACTTCCTATATGCCCACAGCAGCACAGGGTATTCACACACAGCCCAGTGTCGACACTGTGCTAGGCCATTTGTTATGTGAGTGGACAGAAAGAGAAATCAACAAAGAGTCAACTATCAGGGTGAAAGGACATCCGGGGAAAAAAGGGAAAAACTTCAAATTTGCAATCAGCTTGGGAGGACTATGTGAAAATGTCACAGGAATTTAACAACCATCAATATTTCTTACAATAGGCAAGATTTTTTCCCGTCCCTATTTTCCAGTTCTTTAACATAGATGAAGATATCATCTCCCGTCAGAGAGTCATTGTTTTCAGTGGTTTTGCTGTGGTGTTTGCTGTATCTAATGAAAATAGTTCCATGAGCACGAACATTTGCACAGGATGTTAGCATTAGAAAGCAGTTTTGTGTATGGTGTCTTGTTTAATCCTTAAGCATAAATTTACAGATCTACAGGAATAATCTAGTGATAGAGAAGCTGCCCAGCATTCACAAGGTCCCATGTTGCGTCCTAGCACAATAAATAAGAATGAATTTAATAAATGGATAAATCCCAATGCCTAGAAATACAAAACCAATGCCTTGCAAATGTTAAATAATTTACTTTAGGCCACTTGATGGGCACACTGCAGAATCAAAACACAAAAGAAGTCCTATAGGCCCTAAAAGTAGACATTTTTCAGTGCTAAATATTTCTTTCAGTCAGCGAAGGCAACACTAGCTAAAAGGGTCCTGATGAGGAGGTTGTCTCTGATCTCTGTGTAGGGGGAAGAGGCCAGCGCAACACTAAATAGTCTTTTGATATGGAAACTGTGTCCCTGTGCTCATAATGGTGATTCTCCATCTCCCTGGGAAAGTGAAGCTCTGGGAGAGTCTTATCACCATGGGTGTTTCCCAGTAAAGCAACCCCACAAGGTACCTGGGAGAGGATTATCGTCATGGGTGTTTTCCAGTAAAGCATCCATACAAGACAACCTTGATGGCATCAAATGCCTTATAAACAATTGCCTGCCTCTGATTCTAAAACATATAAGGATTGTGTAGATTTATAAAAGCAAAAATTAAAGAAAAATGAGGCTATCCAAATGTAATATACTGTAGTACACATCTTAACACTGATTATATTTTAGAATCATCTCATATCTTTACAAAAAAAGCATTGACATTGAAGTCAGAATCATCTTAGTTGTCCTGATTTCATAGATACAAAGCATGAGATTGACTTAGCTGCATAGCAGGTCATGGAGGATCACTGTGAACTATGGGATTAAGATATTACATTTAAAAAACAATAGGGTAGACGCTGTGAAGAAAAATGCCAGGAGCAGTGAAAGCTCACATAGAAGACATCTAACTATGTGTGAAGAAGCAGGGTTGTCACATAGGAGCAGCATTTGGATTAAAGCAGACAGAACAAGAGTTCAGCAGGTATGCAGATGGAGATCACGCACGTGAACAGGCTCAGATGAGCCAGGAAGTTTGTCTTCAAGAATGGAAGTGATTTCCCTTTAACCAAAGCGCACAGGCAGCTGTAGATTGTGAATCTGGAGAGCTGAGCTAAACTAAACTATGAATAGGGCACAGTGGGAAGCCTCTGAATGCTTTTCAGCAGGAGTACCTGGCTTCTATTCTCAAGGGTTTTGCTTTCAATGTAGAGACAGACCGGAGAACAAAGTCTGGCCAGAAGCTGAGAACTGGTTAGAAACCTGCTAATGTTAACATGGCCCTAGACATCCTGGGCCATGATCGCAGCAGAGAAGCTCCGGGGTGGGTGGGACAACTGGGAAAGCCGAGTCACCATGAGAGTAAAGAACAATGTTATCACGAGTTATCCCCAGTTTCGATACTAAAAATCAGACAGACACACAAAACCTAGCAAATCATCTGAAGGAAAGATTTGTGACCAAGTGCGATAGCTATAGCCATCATAATCACAGTTAGTGTATCTGAGAGCTTACCAGGTACTAAGTATTACATTAGCACCCTTACACTAATTTTGTTTAACCTTCTAAACATCCCTTTGGGATGAAGAATTGGACAATATTCAAGTAGGAGTAAACTAGATACTGGTGTTATTATTTAAGTTAACAAAACTGATAGGTTACTATTTAAGTAACTGCAGAACCAATTTCTGACTTGTACTTTGTACTTCTGCCTCATCCTATCCTACCTGTTACTGAGGAAAACAAAAAACAAAACATAGATTTGGTTAAAATACAAAGTAAAATGGATTCTGCTGGACAACTCAGGGTACTCAGCTGCAGACAGCGACTGGTGTACCAAAGAACCCAGCAGTACCTTAAAGTTCAATGTGTAGAGGAAGTGCCCTATGCCCCTCCCCAACCCAGGGTGAACTGTCGATGGGCTCAGTCTTGTGTAGGCCTACTGTAGGCGATCAGAGCTCCTATGAGGTTATGAATGCATTGCACTGTCTGGTCCTTTCTCAGAAACCAGCATCTCATCACCCTTCTGCCTACCTTCCAGGATTTTACATCCTTTCTACCACTGTTCAGCTATGACCCCTGAGGTGTAAATGTCTCATTTAGGACTCAGAACTCAACCATCACTTATTGTCCAAATCCCGTGGTCACACAGATGTTCCTGGTTAAACTCTGTGGGTCTCAAATATATACATATGTGTGTCTCAAATATATACATATATGTATATATATCATATATATATACAATATATATATGAAGGGAGAGAAATTACTATTTGATAGGTGAATTAATAGAGGTGAGAAGGAGAAAGTATGAGGTGACAGTAACCAGAATGTACTTTACACATGTATAAAACAGATGAAAAACAAAGAAAATTTAAAAATATACTAGTTCAAAATTTATATATTTTTATTCTTACTTGACATTGGTGTCATTAACTTGGTCATAATTTTGATAAAGAATTATTATTATCTAGAAATTATTATCCTTAAAATCTAAGTTTTCTATAATTGACACTTAAAATAATTATAAATAACTATATACAATCCACAGCTTTAGTTAAATAGACATTGATTGGCTCCTAATTTCAATTTTCTAATTGTAACAATAATTAATATAGTAATGCTACTATAATAACTAGAATTTGATAAATTTCTATTAAGAATGTTTCATCTTATAATAGCCAAATACTGCATTTCAAATAATATTTAGCATCAGTGTGGTCTACGAGTGGTTTTATTAATATGAGTCTAAAGAAAAAAAAATCATGACTAATGGTAAATTGGTTGAACAGAATAGACATAACTTACAGCTGGTTGGTTCTTGTCTCTATGAGTTTCTGAATGGTGAAATCACTGGAAAATGAGAAGATCTTTGTGCCACACCCTCCCCAGGTGATGTGCCTTTCGGATGAGTTCATGGACACACTCAAGCACATCAGGGGGGTACTGACATCGCCTATGCGTAGTATCTTCAAAGGGGCAGCTCCTTTACACTGCAGAGAGTAAGGGAGCAGACTCAGTGTGTGATCTGATGCTGGGTAACTTTTCACTGTACAGAAGTGCTTTCCCTTTTAAAGGAATAGGGGTGTTAAAATTAGAATTCAGGCATATGCAGAGATCCACAGCTAAGCACTGGGCTGAGCTCCTGGAGTCCAGTTGAAGAGACCGGGGAGGTATTCTATGAGCAAAGGGATCAAGATCATGATGGGGAAACCCACAGAGACAGCTGACCCAAGTTAGTGGGAGCTCATGGACTATGGACTGATTTAGCTGGAGAACCTGCATAGGTCTGAACTAGTCACTCTGAATGTAGGTGACAGTTGTGTGGCTTGGGCAGTCTGTGGGGCCACTGGCAATGGGACCAGGATTTATCCCTAGTTCATGAACTTGCACTTTGGAGCCCATTCCCTATTGAGGGATACCTTACTCAGCCCGGGAGAGAGAGGCTTGGTCCTAGCTCAACTTGATATGCCAGACTTTGTTGACTCTCCGTGGGAGGCCTTACCCTTTCTGAGGTGTGACTGGGGAATTGGGTGAGGGAGGAAGGTAAGGGAGGAGTGAAAGGAGGGGAGGGAGGGGGAACTGTGGTTGGTATTCACATGTAAAATTAAAAAGAAACTTTAAAATAAACAATTTAAAATATAAATTCTGACACATTTTTCAAAGTTTCTACCAAGACAGGGTTCAGTTAAACTTCATTCAAGTTGTGATCCTCCCGACCACCCTCTTCCCTAGGCAAAGACTGTTTTCAGGAAACAGCCAGCTCACCAGACATGCATCTGTTTTTCTTTAGATCAGTGGTTCTCAGCCTTACTAATGCTGCAACATTGTAATGCAGTTCCTCATGGTGTGGTGACCCTTAACCATAAAATTACTTCATTGCTACTTCATAACTTTAATTTTGCTACTGCTATGAATCATAATGTAGATAGATATCTGATATGTGACCCCAAAGGTTTCCCAACCCACAGGTTGAGAACCACTGCTTTAGATACTAAAAACATAGGTGCCGAGGGGTAGAAGCTGATTGAATAGATGGAACCATAATGAATTGCTGAAGGAATAGATTCTCTAATGACTAAATGAGTCTCAGGAAGAAGAGGTTGAGTGATGTCTTCAGTGTTGAGGAAAAAGTGGTTGGTATACCGGATGTTTTTCATGTGGGAGGCAGAGCAGGGAGCGGGAGGGAGAAGAGTCAAGCTTCGGAAAAGACCCAAAGCATCCTGAATGGACATTGTGTTCTCTATAGAGCATTGCCTCCAGTTGCCACCCAGCAAGTCAAACTTCAATGTCTGTTTTTTCCTGGAATGCTTTTTATAAGAAAGGTCTACTTCATACAATTCTACTTCATACAAATTGAATTATCTCCACTCCTTTCATTTCAAAAAAGATTTTATTTCTTGTTACCTTCAGTTCATGCATGTAAATTATTTACTCGAGCAGCAAGTTGTTGTTTTTAAGGATCTATTATACGCTAAAATGCATGGATCAATACATAGATAACAGGTGGAATGTATGATATTGGTTATCAGGGATCTGATAATTACATAGGGGAGAGATACATAAAACCACATCTTTAAAAATACACTCTATGTAAAATGTATTCAACATTTACCTTGATGGTGTTGTCTTCAAATATCACTAGATTACCGTCAGCGGTTCCCACCAGAAGAAAATTATTTTGCTTGCTGAAACGAGAAATGTTGAACTTGTTACAACTAACATTGTTGTGAGTACCCTGACTTTTAAGTTCTCTCATCTTGACTAAACTTGAGATGGGTCCCCTTCCAGCCACCTCTTCAGCCTCTGCTCCTTGAAGCACTGATTATTTGATCCTTACAATACACAGGCCATCTCTGCTTCTTTTGAAGCAGAAATCCCTGCCCTGCCTCGGGTCAGGTTCTCAGCATCAGAAAGCCTTTTCCAATGACCAAGGAGCCCTCCTCTTAACATGCAATCAAAATAGAAATGTGTATGCATTTACCAGTCTCCAGGAGAGAGTAGGGACCTACTTTCAGTACGGAATATTAGCAAAGACAGATGATGGGCTCATTATAAGAGCATCTTGCCACACCTTACAATATCCTTCAATGTTTTCCACAACTGTAACCCATCCCTGAGCCTAAAGCTCTTCCACCTTTGTTCTACGTGAACTGAGTTTGGTATCTTTCTCCTACTATGATAGCTTCATTTTAAAAAAGTCTTCTTTGCCTTTTTAACCCAACTCAATGAAATTTTTCTTCAACATTATTCAAATAATTTCAACTCCAAAATTCACAGTGCAGCTCACATTTCAGTCCCCCAAACTACATATTTTTCATTATTTTTTTCTAGTATTGGCTTAAACAAAAGAAACATCAAATATAATGATTCCTGGAAATTAAATTCTGTTCTCTATAATACAGCTCCCAATGTATACTTCTGCATAAATATTCTGCTATTTAGGTTATTGATTATGGTCTGTTCACAGCTCACTGGTAGAGCAATTGCCTAATCACTTAAATTTCTTTGGGACATGATCCCTATAAATGACAAAAAAAAAAAAAAACCTAAGTGATTTTTAAGCTATATTAACAGCTTACAAGTTTATTAAAATTTACTGAAGTTCCATTTCAGCATGGGGAGTGTGGAGCACACAGGCACCATGGTGTGGGTATGGATGGTAAAGGAAAACTTGCAGGACTCAGTTCTCTCCTTCCACCATGTAGATCTCAGGTAGTGAAGGCACAACTTCTGAGCTGACCGTGATTATTAAACTGTATACATACAGTTTTAGCGTTTACAAATACTGTAGATTATTTTGCAAAACAATGGTTAGATTACTGCTGTTTCAATGTTGCCCATACTAAGTTGGTGCTATATTGATGTCTGCATTCAAGGAAAAAATAATTGAGCATTCAGTTTTGAAGAAACACCGGCACACATACCAAGACAGACTGAGCAGAGGGGAAGTAATGGGGTAGCCACAGCTGAGCATGAAAAATACTTGATGCATTTTTACCTGCCTTAGCAGAAAAATCACCAGTATCATCTAGGTCCCTCAGGATTCTCAAAAAAATAAGCAAGTCAATGGCAAGCAGCTTAGTCAAGCAGTCGTTGCAGGTGCAATAATTTTGCCAATGATTAAAGCACCTGACAATATAATTTCCTTCAATTAATTGACAACCGTACCTCTGCTTGGAGAAGGAATTGCAATACAAGCACGTAACAGAGTCAGCCATCTTTTTAAGGGTGTGCCTCTTTGTCTCGTCTTCAGCATTGATGACCAGGAGATCCCCAGACTGTGTGCCGCACACAACCCAGCTCTCTTTCTCAGCAGGGAGATGCAGCAAAGCCAGACACAATATTCTACTATCAGTAACTTCCTGTTAAGAAAAGAAAGTAAAATCAAGGTGAGGTGGCCTTACTTTAAGTTACCAGATCTTATATAGAATGAAAATAACCTGTAATTTATGTACTTAAATCTGGTTACCCTTGTGCACTTACTTTTACAATCAATGCCTATTTTATTTACTTTTTAACAATAGATAATATATCTAGTAAAGATTTTTCCTACATTTTTCAGAATGCGTCTGAATCTGAAATTAAAAATTGAAAATAATATTTTTTCCAAATCAATTATTATTTCATCAAGATCAAATGAAAGGATTCTTTAACCTTGAGCATAATTTTTAGCAAACTATTTCAAGGCAATAGTCAAAATATCAAGTTACTTTTTAACTCTATAAATTTATCTGTTTGCCTAGGTATTGATCTATTTTGTAAGAGTCATATGCAGATCTCTTTTGCTCATTCCTCTACTACTGGGAGTGTTGGCTGCCAACAGACCCAAGAAAGTGTGATTACACAGCCCCACTTCTAAGCAGACAGTTGTGAATGCCCAACTGACATTGGAGAACCAATGTTTCATCTTATATGTAGATACCAGGGGACTGTTTAATGACTAGTGTGTAGCACTTGATGATCTTATGACCTCTGTTGTGTAGACAGATACCCAAAGTCCACCAGGCCCTTTTGTGTGCACACTCAGTGAACACCTGGCCTTTGTGTAAGGGCACCTGATGACAACCTGATCTCTTATGTAGGGACACTTGATAGCAGCCTGGCATTTGTATGTGGACACAGAACACCTGGCCTTTTGTGTATAGGCACTGTGCTGGTCATACTCTAGAGCCCTTGAGAGAAGAGACTGAGGCTCAGCTTCCCCAGGAACCGTATCTTCTATTCTGAGTTACTTATTCTGTTTCAGCTTCTTTTACCTCCTGCCAAACTTGTCATAACAAGAGGGCTGTTTTAGGCTCTGTTTCCAGAGATCCTGACCTGAAAAATATATATACATCTGATATATATATATATATATATATATATATATATATATATATCTGATATTATAAACAAGTACTCACTTGTTCCAAAGGAAAGTTAATTGAAACACTTCTACATTGACACTTACTTTATTTCTTCCAAAGTGATTGTTAACTGATAAAGTCTTTAAGTTATTTTGAAAGATTTCTAATTAAGAGAGAATTTATATTTACCTCATAGCTGTATCTTTCTGTGTTTAAGTCAAAGAAAGAGAGCTGCCCTTTTTCAGTGTTCCCACAGCCCAACCAGAGAGTTGCACTCTTGCTATTGGGATTTGTAGCAACCATGCATTCAACAACAATGTTCTTCGGTATTAAAATGTGCCGCATGAGACAAATTAATTCAGGCGAATTCAAAATGTCAAAGACCTAAGAAAGTTTAAAAACGACAAAAGAGCATTCGTCAAGTTAGCATTTCTTCCCTAAAGATCAAATCTGGCCTAAAGCTGTATCAAATAAAACCTGTGGTTTTTTTGTTGAACACTAACTAATCTGGATCTTTACAGTAGTCCAAACTACATACAAAAGCACATTTTAACAAAAGCAAAAGATATACTCTTTGTATACTGTACACAATATATTCTCTTTGTATATGTGCTATAGTAATTTTTTTTAACATACAGTGTTCAAAAGTGTCAAGAACCAAACTCGTATGCCCAATTCTATATGTCAGAGACATTAGTTGGGGTATTAATTGGGAGGGAAAAAAGTCAAGCCAGAAACAAAGTGCAACTTCTATCAGCTGAAGGAAGTGAAAGTTCAATATTTGTTAACAATTTAGAAAACATCTCTAGAGCCCACATTTAGGTTTTGCATCAAGCACTAGACATCGGGGAACCAGTGACTGTACTGCAAACTAACAGAACAATCATTTTCACAGTATTAATCCTACTGATCCGTAAGCATGGGAGATATTCCCATTTTCTGGTGTCTTCTTCAATATCTTCAAGTTTTTATTATATAAGTATCTAACTTGCTTAGTTAGAGTTATTTCAAGATATTTTATTTTTTGAGGCTGTTGTGAAAATTTTCTTGATTTTTTTTTCTGAGTTTGTCATTTGTATACAGGAAAGCTTCTGATTCTGTAGATTAATTTTACATCCTATTATTCGATCAGCTATAGATATTTCTCATTGAAATTTTTAGGGACTTTTATATATAGCAATATATCATATGCAAATAACCATACTTTGACTTCCTCTTTTGCTGTTTAAATCCCCTTCTATTTCTGGAATAATTTAGAGAGTACTGATATTAGCTCATTTTTGAAAGTCTAGTGTAATCCTACACTGAATCCATCTGATCTTGCACAATTTTTGCTTCAGAAATTTTGAATTATTATTTCTAAGTCACTAGTGGTTACAGGCCTGTTTAAATTGTTCATTTCATATTGATTTAAATATGGTAGGTTGTACATACCAAGAAATACTTTCATTTCTTTTAAACTTTCTACTTTGGTGGAATAAAATTTTTTAAAGTATGTTCTTAGGATTCTCTGAATTTTCACAGTGTTTGTTTTAATGTCTCTCTCTTCATCTTTAATTTTATTAATTTGACACTTTTCTCCATCTTCTGGTTAACTTAGCAAAAATTTTGTCAATCTTGTTCATTTTCTCAAAGAAGCAATTCTTCATTGATTCTTAGTATCATTCTCTTTGTTTCTAGTTCATTGATTTCAGCCCTGAGTTTGATTATTTCTTCATCTCTGTTCTTTTTAGATATTATTTCTTCCTGTCTTTCTTGAGATCTTATGTGTGTCATTATGTTAGACCCATTAAGTAGATTCATTAAGATTGTTCCTGTCAGTTGGGCAGTGGTGGCACACGCCTTTAATCCCAGCACTTGGGAAGCAGAGGGAGATGGACCTCTGAGAGTTTGAGACCAGCCTGGTCTACAAGAGCTAGTTCCAGAACAGGGTTCAAAGCTACAGAGAAACCCTGCCTCAAAAAAATAAAGATGGCTTCTGTTTCTAATTCAATCTGTGTCTTTTTACTGGGAAAATTTAGACTATTAATATTAATATTGTGGTGTTGTGGTATAGCCTCCTGCTGCTTCTGACACTATTCATTCATTGTATTGTCTGGGATGAAGTTAATCTCTTCAGGCTGAATTTTTCTTTGTAACACCTTCTATAAATCTGGGTTGCTTAAATTGTTTTTTATTTCTCTGTCAATTGTGGTTGATTGTTTTGCTATATAGAAGCCTGGGTTGGCATCTGTGATATCTTAAGTCTTGTAGAATATCTAGTGAGGATCTTCTAACTTTCAGAGTCTCCACTGAGAAGTCAAGTATCATTCCAATCAGTTTGACTTAAACTGTGATTTGGTCTTTTTCCTTAAAAACTTTTATATATTTTCTTTGTTCTCTATATTAGGTTTTTCTTTTACTATTACGTGTTGTGCAGAGTTTCTTTTCCATTCCTGTCTTTTTAGTGTTCTGTATGCTTCTAGTACATCTTTAGTTTGGAGAAATTGTCTTCTATATGTTTTTTAAAAAATATTTCTGTGCTTTTGACCTGGGTTTACTTTCCTTCCTCTGTCCCTATTATTCATCATTTCGATCTTTTGACAATGCCCAAGATTTCCTGAATGCCTTGTACCTGAATTTTTAAAAATTTAGCAGTTTCTTTTAATCTATTAAAATCTATTTTAATCTATTAAAATCTTATCTCTCAGAATTTTATTTGACATTCTCACTTTTTCATTTCCAGTTTTATTTTAGTTTGGGGTTTATTTTTTATGATTTATTTAACTTTATTTTATGTGCATTGGTGTGAAGGTGTCAGATCTCGTGGAACTGCATTTTCAAACAGTTGTGAGCTGCCATGTGGGTGCTGGGAATTGAACCCGGGTCCTCTGGAAGAGCAGTCAGTGCTCTTAACCGCTGAGCCATCTCTCCAGCCCCTAGTTTGGGGTTTCTTTAGATATTTTACTTCTTTGTTGAATTCTATGTTCATTTATTGAATTATTTTTTATTGTTTCATCTGCTAGTATCTCACAGTGTTCACTGAGATATTTAGTCATATCTAAGGTCCCTGAACATATATGTAATTGATATTTTGAAGTCCTTATTTAACACTTCAGTTAAACTGCTTTTTTTCAGGGCCTAACACAACAGATTTGCTGGCCTCTGGAGGAGGCATATTGTTTTAGTTTTCATGTTTGTTTATTTGTCTTTTGTGCTGGGATCTAGGTATCTGGAGTTAGGATGTTTGAGATATTTCTTGCTGTATATATCTTGTCTCATCTTTGTTGGGTGAGTGTTCCATTCTTTGGTTATTGCTGCCCATTCTGAGCCTTAGCCCACTTTGGTGACTGTGGGGTACCCAGGTTCTAGCCAAGTCTACTGACTGTGGGTATTTCCTCGGAGAGGGCTGCTCTGAAGGTCTGTGAGGAGTCACCAAAGAAGAATTCTGAACTATAAAGAAAGGCTGAGCAAGGCAGTTGGAGGAAAATTAAGGGGACCCTGGCACTAAGATGCAAGCCCCAAGGACGTGTGTGTGTGGGGGGGGGAATGAAGCATGTGCCCCTCAGGCAAGCTGCAGCAGGACCTAGGGTAAGTTTGGAGAGATCAGAATGGAAGATAGGAAGGAGGATAAGGCTCCCTTGTCTGAATCCCAGGCTAGTGGCAGTTTTGGGTCCCTGATAGAAGTTCTGTGACAAAGAACTGGAGACAGGCTAAAAGAAAAGGCTGACTGGCTTTCTAGGAAGAGCTAGGAAACCCCTGGTTCCTCTGCAAGAGGCCAAGTCCATAGGAGATTGGAGTGAGCTAAGACTTTAACTTAAAAATAAAGTCATAGGTAAATATTTTTTGTAGCTTTGTGGGGAAGAATTCCTTAAAAGTGACTTGAAAAGAAACAAATGTTACAAGAATATGCTAAAGATGTCCTTATTAAAATGTAGGTATTATGTTAATGAAGATACCTTAAGAGAAAAAACAAAGCAAGCCTCATAAAGTCAAAAGAAAATTTTACTCAAGATATACAAGAAATAATAACATATATGAAAAATGTCTTTCTCCCATACAATTTGTAGACAGATAACTGAATAGAAAAATGGGTTCAACAATAAACAGACATTCCATAAAAGAATACAATATACTATATATAATATACACATACATGTGTATAACTGAACATATTAGAAATGATGGATATATATACACAAATATATACACATGTATCTGTATATATCAGCAATGATAGTGGTTCTTGGGATTTTGGAGTTAGAGTGTGTACCAGAAAGGAAGAGACTATAGAAATTATACTTTTATAATTAGTATAATATATTAATATATAACATTATATTTAATATATATAGCATAACTATTTTAACTCTCTCTATATGCTAATTCATGTGTTTGGTGTTTGAGTATATATTTGAAGATTATATGCATATGTATATAAGTGTACACAAATATATAATATTTGATACAAAATAATAAAATTTTTTAACATGAATGTACCTGGGCAGAAGTTGGCCTTTCTTGAGGATTTTCTTTCAAACACTTTTTAATCAACTTCTCAACCATAGGCCATGGGGCACAGCCATATTCTTTAACTGGATCTGAAACATAAAGATCATTCAGGCACACTAAATGAATCAAAAGTTATGTGCTCATTATCAACGCAGATGTGTTCGAACAATACAGTGGGAACTCTGATCTCCACAATTGTGTATTTACTATGACATAGTCGGCTTTGTTAGCTTCACCTTAGTAGAGCTGTCAGAAATGAGAGTTTCATGCCTGGACCCACCAGTTAGGAGGTAGAAAGAAGGGTGATCTGAAATTCAGTGCCACACAGCAAGATGAAGGTGCAGTCATGGCTATATGACATCATCTCACCATCTCCCCAAAGCAGACAAATAGGAGCTGTCTTGACATTTTATGATATAAAAGGGGATACAAATGCACGGGTGTAAATAAAATAAAGACACTTTCATATGCTGTTTGTACATAAGTAGACTTTGAAACACCTTTACTCATATAATAAGTGGCAGGCCTTTTTAGCTCATGTCTCCACAGTTGGTTTGAGTGTGTGCATTTAACTTTTCCTCTAGGGATGCCATTCCTCATGTGGATGCAGCACAGAGACCAGGGCATTCACACTGGGAAGCTAACAGGTAGGATAAGGTAGATGGCCAAGCAGCATCTGAATTTGGTTCGACAATAATGCTTCCTTTTTCCAGAGTTCCCAAAGGGCAGCCAATTCCATAGTACCCATAGCAACTCTGAGTGTACACTCGGAAGTTTATCTTGGAGGAGAAGGAAGTATTAGAAACAGCTCATAATTCTGTAGTAGGAGATGAAATAAGATTCAAGAATAGATTACAGGTCATAGAGTTTCTTGGAGCCATTCAAAATGAGGTTTCTCTCATTAAATACTCATTTACCAATTTCATTAATATTTATGGCAAGAATTCATAAATATTTAAAAATTTCTTCATGAATATGAATTATTTTGCCTCAAAGAAATGAGAACATCTCTGACTACTGTGAAATCCTACAAATATTATCAGAACTACAGGTCATCAGCCTGATTCTAATGCTAATTTTCCTTTCCCAGGTCCTCCCAACATACTTCCCAACATACCAATACTCATTTTGGATTTCTTTAAGCCTAAAGTAGCTATAATTTTCATGTGATTTTTATCATTTTATCACAAAATTCAAGATTATCTATGCATTAAGCAAAAATCATCAAACTGTGAATGAGAACGCTGGCACTAAGGAAAAAGTCTTCCTTGCAGATAAAACAGAACTTACCCGGCAATTTCCCTTGTATTGCTAATTCATCAAACTCATTTGGAAACCTCAAGCCCTCTATTATTCTACCCCCAGTTGTCCAAATGTCGTAAAGCAGTAAGCCGAATGAATAAACATCAGCCTGTTGGTTATAAATGACATTTCCTCTGGCAACTTCAGGTGCCCGGAACCCTGAAAGGAAACAGATAGAGCAATAAATATGCCCAGGTGCTAAGAAACAGGCCAAGGGGATGAGCTCTATGTCAGGCTGTGTTGTCGCTGCAGTGAGACACCTGGGAAAAGTCAGGAAGTGGGCCTGTCCAGGTGCGATGCCACCCCTGATCTTCAAGGGCAGATCTTGTGATCTTTACTATAAAATTTTAAAATTCTACTAAGACATCTTAATCTTAAAAGATTATTCTGAAGGATAACATAGATAAACATTGAATAATAAATTATTAAGTAGAGACTAGCAATCAAAGAATAAAACCTCACAGGGAAACAAAAGGCCTTTATCATTTTTTCTCTTTGCTTAATACAACTGTTACCAGCAAAGAGATTTATACAGAAAGAAGTGTATGGGGTTAAAGGGTACTTTCTAGGCTCAAAGTCACTTTAACACATCTTAAATCCAGTGGTTTCATTAGTTCCAGAAATGAGGATTCCATTTCACCTTATGATTTTCAAAACTACATTTTTATTTTTTTTTAAAGGGGCCAGAGCCCAGCAGCAGAGCATTTCCCAGCTTGCAGGATACAGCAGAACGCAGGAGACCCTGGATTTTATCATTGTTACCACAAAATCAATAAATTGATCTGTTCATTAAGACAAATCAAAGTTTGTTCAGGCCTATGCTGGAAATTCTGTGTGTATGTGTGTATAAGTGTGTATGTCTAGTATGTCTGTGTATGTGTGTATGTATATGTTTGTATATCTGTATATATGTGTGTATGTGTGTATGTCTAGTATGTCTGTATATGTGTGTATATGTGTATGTGTACATGTGTGTATATGTGTGTGTTTGTGTGTGTGTGTTTCTTTTCTGCACTTCCTCTGTCTTTTGGCACAGGGTCTCTCACTAAGCTTGCTGTTTCAGCTGGGCAGACATGTCAGTCTCCTTCTTTTCCAGTGCTGGGTCTATAGATGCCCCAAACAAAACATTTTTCTATTGTTTGTCTGAATATGGATTGTCCCTCAAAGTTTTGTAACTTGACAGTCAGGTCCTCAATGCAGCAGTGTTTCGAAATAAATGGACCAGGGGGGCTCCTACTTCAATGGATTAATGTTTTGTTGGATTTATATTAATATATAAATATTAATGTATTTATATTAGAACTGATTGTTGGAAAGCGGTGGAATCTACAGGTGGTGGGGCATGAGTGGAAGAAATCAGACACTGAGTATTTATCCTGCCTCCAATCTCTCTTATTCCCACCATCACCCCCAACCCCACTGCTTCCTGGCTGCCAAAAAAGCAAGCAGCCTCCTCTGATTGTTAAGCCTCCTTTGTTCAACTTCAGCCCAAATCAATGGAGTCAGTGAAACTTTCACCACTGGGAGCTAAAGAACTTCCTCCTGGATATAGATTTTCTGAGAAATTTTACTACAATGAGCAAATGTTAGCTTCTACATCTATCTGTGTAACTATAACAGCATAGTCACACCCTAAGTCAAACAAATGGGATGCAATTCAGAGTCCTAAACACGTACTAATAAGGTCTGCATACTATGACATAATGTTAAAGAAATCACAGTAGCTCTAATGCAAATCCCTCAATTACATGTTGCAGATACTCTCTGGAACACTTCATTTGACTGTGCATGGATCAACACAGACAGACTTTCCAAATAGCACACACCTGGAATATCGATACACCCCCTTCTTCTTTCATTAGGTTTACTATATTCATTTGTGTTGTGGGGTGGAGGAGGGCATACACATACCATAGTATGCATGTGGAGGTCAGAGAATGACTCATACTTCTCTATTTCCACCCTATGACTTTCAGGAATCAAACCCAGGCCTTCAGGCTTAGTGGCAAAGACCTGAACCCACTGAGCCCTCTCACAGTCCCCTGTGCCATATGCTTTCTTAAACCCACAGATACAAAGTCAAGGGTACTCAAAATCACAAGCTACCTATATAGCTAACACACTAACACACTTACAACCTGAGAATTTAAAAGAAATTTGGGTGGCTCTTTTCAATGTTTTCTGATTGTTACTATTCACTCAGTCCACTAATTGGATATCTATTATATCCAAGCTTCCATCTGGATTATTTCATTTTCTGTGTATTTGTTTCCTTGGTAAATTTACTAATATAACTTCCAACCTTAGGATCATAAAGAAGACACTTGAGACACTATTGAGGTTCATTTTTACATTCTCATCAAGTGTGCATCAAAGTAGTTAGAGTTGCTCAGAACTTTGGAATTTTTTAAACAAGTATTGAAAGAGATAATCAAGCAAAGGATATGGGTATTTTTAGAGTGTTGGCATAGCATTTATAAAATCCTAGGTTTGCTCTTCAGTATTGTGCACAGCTGTAACCCCAGCACTGGGGTACAAGCAGGAGGATTGGAAGTTCAAGGTAACCTTCATCTACACATAGAGTTCCAGTCCAGTCTGGGCTACATGATATGAGAGCTTCTCTCAACAAAGAAAGAAGGAAAGACAAAGAGGGAGGGAGAAAGAGGGAGATACTGAGGGGTAGAAAAGGGGAGAAATGAAAGAAAAGAAAAACATGAATATAAAGGAATAAAATAAAGGAATATTTATGAAAATGCTTTTTATTTTTCATTCCAGAATCAATATCTTAGGCACATGATCAGAGTATAGCAACATATATGCCTATTTAGGGGGTAGCTAAGCTATGATACTGTTGAAATATTTCTTGAAAATCCCCAATGGGTTTCTAGTGACCTTGCAAAGACATATAAGTTGAACCTTGTCTCTACCATTTGATGGTGAATAGCTAGAGAACATTTAATTTGCCTAAAGACAGTTTTATTTGTATAGATGTTGACAGACTTGAAGCCATCAATCACCATTCACTGCAGTCAATTCTGCAACTGTCACAGAACACAGAACCAATTGTCCCCCTCAACAGGAAATCCACGGTGGAGTTAAGGGTGGAACTCTACCATATTTACTCTTCCCAAAGTAGACAATGTCACATGGCAACATCACTGTCAGTAAGCGAGCTGTTGCTCTCTTTGAGCTTGCGCTGAACTCGTGTTGGACTGGGGAAGTTCTCAGTCTTAGGCTGCCTGAGTCTGCATCTGCTCTGCCCTGTGGTCCTTGTCAACATTCCATCGGCTCTCACTCCCTGGTTTGTAGATGAGGAGTAGCAGTAGGTCTTATATGGGGTCATTCTTGCAAATGGTTGAGCATGAATCTTACTCATGGCTCAGGCACTGAAAAGATCTGAACTTCTCAATGTCCTGTAGAGACACAGTTATCTCACACACGTGAACACCCAGGGTGAAGATTTCCATTCAGGGTTAATATTAAATGCATACACACTTACAAAATGTTTCATGAATACATTTTTTTTTCTATTAGCTGGACATTTCTACATTAAAAGGTCTACTCTGAATGGGTGAATTCAACAAAAGAAAAAAACACAGATCAAATCCTGTGAGATGGAACTTATTTCTTCCCAGAGAACATTGCTTTGGGGAAGGAAAGGTCTGGTGTTCGCAGCAATTGTGGTGACATATGTGGTCTTTTCAAATTTAGACCCGTTTAGGACAGGGATCATTAGAAGTGCTTTGGTGATAATAAGGTGATGATAATTGTAATAAAAAACAAAATAGACAGAAATTTTGGGGTACAGCAAGTGATAGACCTGCGTCATGTGAGAGACCTGGGAGAGCAGTGGGCAGCAGAGAACAGATGAGACTGGTTTCTTTTGTTGAGTTTCCTCCATATTTATGTCACTAAAAGTCAACATTAGGGCTTATACGACTCCAGGAATAAGTAGTTTCCACAATACAAAGAATCAGGTGGCAATAAAATTTTAGGCTTGTTTTGATGAAAACCACAATGAAAAATTAAAAAGCTCCCAGGGTTAAGCAAGCTGAACTGCCATTGGCTGTTGACTGGTCTAGCCCAGTAGCTGGTAGGTGGGAGAGTGGAACTCAAGTCCAGGAACACTTGATAGAACCTAGAGAGAACCACTGTACCCTAAGCCACAAAGCTTCAGTGACAAATGTCCACTCAGGAGTAAAAAAAGAAAGAACTGTAAGCCCCAGCTAAGGGGGCCAGTCCACCTGGACATCATATGAGATGTGAGGTCCCAAAGGGACCCAGTACAAGTCTCAGTTTCTGTGGCTCCTCCCAGCACTTCTCATCCCTCTCTCTCCCCTAAACCTCTCCAGCCTAGGGTCTGGGCTCCACTCCCCAGCCTTCGGCCTCTGATCCTATGTAACTCATCCATTTTGAATACCATTCTCTTGATTCCCATGTGCTTTCTTGGTCCTCTTGGGCCCCTGTCTGCTCTTTCTTTTTTCTTTTCTTCCTCCCTCATTCTTTTTCCCTCTCTCTTCTCACAGCCCTGTCTCTTCTGCTGGCCATGTTCAGTCCTGACTCGTCAAGATACCTCTAGCTGTTTCCTTCCTTATATCTACAATCAAACCCTTCTCCTCAACCATAACTAGGACCAGTCATGTCCTCATTTTGTTTCATCTCCCTGGTCTCTTTGGGACCTCTCATGAGAGGAATGAGATCTGCCCATAGAAGGTCACTGCTTATATTCATTTCTCCTAGACAGATATATTGTTTTTCCAAGCCTTCAATGAACAATATTTGGTATGCACCATTCTGTTATTTTTCCTTTTCTGCTTCAGAAACTAAGATTGAAGAGTGAAGCCTTCTCAAGCTTACATTATCACAGTATGTGGTCAAGGAGACAGCTGAAGAATCCAAATTCAGATTTGGATTTTTATATTTCACTGACTTGACTGATTACCATCTTGGCTGCTTACTGAGATTAAAAACCTTATTCAGTTTCAATGTTTCCATTTATAAAAATGAAAACAATAGCAAACTTACAGACTCAGTATGCAGGTAAGAAATGTGTCCCTGATGTACCTGACATGGCATCTGGCACACAGCAAGCACTAAAGAACAGTAGCAATTTCTATTGTGATTGAAGAGCCCAGAGATACTCTGACGCAATGTGTATCCTGACATGCTTGGGAGAATGCAAACCTACTTGCAAATACAGGCAGCCAATAAAAGGAAAAGCATTTATTTTAAGTAAAAAGACGACAAACATTGGATATAGAGAAATCCAGCTTTTAAAAGTGTAATGGCATTAAATACCTTCTCCTTTTAGCTCAGTTTTTGGCTTAGAAAATTACAAGTTGATTTTCTGTTGTTTCTGTAGAAAATAAGATGATAAAAATGTTGGTGCAATGACCATTACTATTCAGACAATAGATACCTGTTCACGCTGTGCTTTGACTCTCCCACACCAACATCTGAGGACATCGGTTATGCAGCACAAAAAGTGAACTCAATCACTTACCCGGGGTGCCCTCTGAGGTCTTTATTCCCATTCTACAGCAGTACTGTGCAATCCCGTAGTCAGCAATCTTCGCAATGATGGCAGCGTTGGGATAGAGGGTGAAAAGCAACACATTGTGGGGTTTCAGATCACGATAAATGATCATGGCTGAGTGGAGATATCTGCCAAAAAACACGCAAGAAGTCTTACAGTTCTGCTAATTTGCTCACAATTTTTTCAATGTTATGTTCATTAGGCAAAACATCAGAAACACTGTGTTAACTTTGTCCTTGAAAACTGAAAGATATACTGCAAACAGACTTAAAGCATAAAGATTAAATATGAAAAAGCAAGGTGATGCTTCTTCCTAAAAACTGCAACACCAAGCCTGGCAGACGACGAGAGGTTTTGCACATGGCCATGCACATGAGCAGGTACTGGACACTTTCTCTTTGTACCTATACAACTACAGGAATTCTGAATTCCCTCACCAATCAAAGGTGATTTTCAACTTAATTTTAAAATTGCAATTTGTTAACTGTTCTGGTGATGCCTGTAATCTCAGCATTTATAGACAGAAGCAAGAGGCCTAAACAAATGGGCTAAATAAGAGTTAGTACAGTTTTGCTATATGCTTAATTTTTTATAACTTTCGTTTATTCATTTTTCATTTAAAGAAACTGTTTCTTTAACTTTTAAATTTATATCACTTATCTTTGCTATTTACTTTCTTCCAGTTTCTTTTCTTCCTACTGTTTTTAAGAACATTTTCTTCTTTTCAATAAGAGCAAATCAAATTGTAAACTTTTCCCTAGCTATTCTCTCCAACTCTGAGGATCCAATCCACTGCAAAGCTAATTTATTATGAGTAAAAGTTTATGAAGAGTATCTGGACAGAGAGGGTGTCTTAGGTGGTAGAATATCTGGGTGTGATATGGACTCAAAATGTACTTGGATTTGAACATTTTGAGCAAAGAATAAAAATTCCTTAATATAAAATACACTGTTTTAATCTCAGCCAAATATTATTCGTTTTGCAAACACAGTGGCGGAACTCACAGTTTCCAAAATACTAAGGTAACTATTAATGCCTCTCATTAGAGCTCTTTAAATTTCTGAATTTCCCTGTGCGCTGACATCACAGGTATATTGTGACCTTTTCTGAATGGAAATGTCATAGGACTTAATGGGGGATTTGTTAAAATCGTTTGTTAACTTATAGTTTGGAACTTGGTTAAGGTTATACTAAGAAATATTTACCCATTACCTCCTACCAATCATCGCTAAGGCATTAGGAAGAGAGAGGCTGTGACATCTGGGACTCTCTTCTGGGTAATGGCCTAGAGAGAGTGAGTCATTTGACTTCATCAACTACTGGGCTCATTCTCGCTTCCAGGATGTGCATAGGTCATGACATTGGGTCTGTTCATTTCAGGATATACAGTTTCAGCTGATCAATAACATAAACTCACTAATGAAGTTGACCTTAAGAATAGTAGTTGTCGTAAAAGGAAAATTTACTAAGGACTTACTCAAAGTCCATTAGCTGTTCTTGAGAAAAGCCAGGGGATTAAGAATTCAAAAGTTAAATATACATCACCAAACCGCTGTAAGACATCCCACTCTTGGTTATAGATAGAACACAGGCTCCCTAAGAATACATTTCTAAGACTAAAATTCGGTTTATTTAAAATTATGTCATTTGGGAATCAAGGTTATCTGGTTTAGTTAGAATATTTAATTATAGAATTTAATCTCAAGAGTGCAATTGTGATACCCTGTAAAAGAAAAAAAGCTTTTAAAATTGTAATAAGCACAAATTATTTCTCAGTAACAATAATTCATACAAATTAATTAAAGCATTGTATGTGAATAAGTATTGCCAAGTATTTTATTAACATAAACTATACTCATTCTCTCTTTAATCATTATTATTATTATAATTTCTAAGAATCCCCTATCTCTATAATTTAAAGTTAACTTTATCTTATCCTGAATATATTATGCTAAAAATAGAATGCATTCATTCCTTTAGCAAATATGCATTAGGTATCTTTATGGGAGTCACTTGTGGACACAAAGCCATCTTTGTACCTCTGCTTTAAGAGGCCCACAATCTAGGAAAGATGGCTACAGTAAGATGGCAGAAGTGTGTGAGTTGTCAAAACACTGAGGAGGCAGCCAGGGAGAAGGCACACGGGTGCAGGCAGCCCAGGCTCGTCCTCCACACAGAGCGGTCAACCTCAGACACAGGATAATCCCCGCCTGTCCTTCTCCAATGTCGGATTCAAAGTCGTACATGGAGCCAGTGCAAAAAGCAAAGGTGAATTAAGGATACTAAGGCTGGAAAATGAAGACTTCAGGGCCAGCCTGGCTACAACATGATCCTTTGAGTAATGAAAAGAGCATCAAATGAGCAAATATCAATTCATGGAAGACTCACTCTCCAGGAAGAAGTTGAGCTTCATGGCAGAGATGGCAGGCCAGCCAATTCTTGGAAAAATGAGTTCTCCAGAAGGGAGCTTTATTAGAAAGGTAAACATACTGAAGTCAGCCCGGTTAGAATGCAGCCTAGAAAGATGGTACAGAGTTGGGTTGCAAAGGGAAGCAAGGGGCACACATAAAGAGATTCTATGCTATGCCACCACAGAGGTGAGATGTACCTTGTAAGTAACTGGAAATACCAGGGATCTCAAATACAATTAGATTTTTTATTTCAAGGGAAATATCCTGATAATCGCCTATAGATACTGGATCAAGGTAGAAATAATGGCATAAAAATAAAAGAAATGGTAAAAATATAAGATAAAATAGATTCAAAGATCTGGTAAATACATGGAAATATAGATATGTAGATGACAGATTATAGACAAACAGACAGACAGATAGAGGATTGATAGATAGGTAGGTAGATAAGATGGATAACAGATTGATAGATGAGCGTATAGATAACAGATACAGATGATATAGATATTTACCGACAGACTGATATTGAGACAAAGTTTCACTGTGTAACCTAGGCATGCTGTGATCTCGTGAAGGAACACTAACTATAGATGGAGAGGTACATAGTCTTTCTGTGACTGTATTGATCCTCTTCTGACAAAGGGGATACAGGAGAAAGCACATACTTGTGGGGAGAGGAGATAGCAAGGGGAATAAATACAAGTTTGAACACACTGGAACACAGGAAGGTGTAGAAACTACATGAGAATTCTGAACAAGAGCTGAAAGGAAGGAACTGAATTAAAGCAAGATCTCGATGAAAAGATTCATAACATGAAGGAATTTCTTATGTGTCATTCTAAATAGCTATATCAACTAAAAAATCCTAAACAAATAGGATTTTACTTGTTTCTACAGTGATAGGCACATGTTAACAATTATTAGAAATAACAATTTTTAATGAATACATGTTTATTTTTTCTTTTATTGAAAAGGGATTTTTTTCCATGCTTTTTAACATTGAGTTTTAAAATTACATTTAGTGCCACAAGGACATGTGCTCAACTATGTTCATAACAGCATTGTTTGTCATAGCCAGAATCTGAAAACAACCTAAATGTCCCTCGATTGAAAAATGGATAAGGAAAATGTGTTATATTTACACAATGGAGTACTACAGAGCAGAAAAAAAAATAACGACATATTGAATTTTTCAGGCAAATGGATGGAGCTAGAAAACATCATTTTGAGTGAGGTAACCCAGACCAAGAAAGACAATTATCATATGAACTCACTCATAAGTGGTTTTTAAACATAGTAAAGAAAACCAGCCCATAAATCACAATCCCAGAGAACCTAGATGACAATGAGGACACTAAGAAAGACATGCAGGGATCTAATCTACATGAAAAGTAGGAAAAGACAAAATCTACTAAGTAAATTGGGAGCATGGGAACCTTGGGAGATAGACCTTGGGTGTTGAAGAGGAAAGGGAGGCAGGGAGAGAAGCATAGAAAAATCAATAAAAATCAATAAAAATACAGGAAAAAAATTACATTTAGTGTTAGAAGTTTAACAGCTGCTGGTACCTGCCAGCCTCCGGTGGCACCAGTTCTAGAGTTCTATCCTAACTTCATACTAAGAACAAATATTGGAAAGAAGTGAAGCATTTGCTCAACTTCTGTTGTTTCATAAAAGCATGGGATTTGTTATTTGAAATAAGGCCAGAGAACTGAGGTTATGGTGTTACAGACCTGCAGCCTAAGTGTTGAGTGAAAACAGCAGGTGCTCAGTTTATAAATTAACACTTCAGGATTACAAGAAAACAACTGAGAAAAATCTGGGACCTAGGATCAATTTAATCAAGAAAATGATTGCTGTGGATTTATAATACAGGAATCTAAAGGACCCTTTACTGAGCTCAGTTTATCATGAGGCTCCCCCTGGTGTTCAAAGGCAGACATACCAACCCAAATCCAAATGCCTGCATGCAGGTGAATTTCAAAATCTGCATGACTTTAAGTAGTTCCTGAAGAGATAATCCCCCATTCCTTCCTGCCCATTGCCACGGACCGGCTCAGGGGAGCCACTCAGACCGTGGGAGAAGCAGGGCCCTGGTAACAGGAAGGCACAAGTTTGGTGAATGACAGACAGACACAACACACTAGAGAGTGGTTGGAATCTGCTGTGATTTTACTAAATTCATGTTTTCATTATATAGTATTCAAACAAAGAACAAATCAGAAGGTCATGTGTCATTGGTTGGCACAGTATGAAAGCTTCTTTTAGTCACATCGGCAATATTTAAGAAAAGTATATTTTCAGGAACAGGCATTAGACATAAAGCATCCTTAGAAGAGGAAATCTTGTCCTTGGGATTGTAAACCTCAGACAAGTGGTTTCATCTTATGAATAGAAAGTTTCTGTCTCATTATCGCTATCATGGCCCTTCCTCTTCCTAACTCTTTATTTCATCTAGTGACCAAATATACCTAATCAGTTCTCTGCACCTGCTGAACTATACTTTTTAGTACCTTCTTATGCAGCAGACATCATGGGGGTTGGGATCTAGCAAGCCTATCCATAAAGTTCAAAGTATAATATAACAGTCTTTGTCCATCAACATTAACCCATCTATTCCCTTGCTCATCATACACCCCGTGTATGACAAGGGTTCTGCTGTAGTCTTATACATTCCCATACTGTGATTCCCTATCCCAGAGCTGTTCCTGAAGAGAATGATCCTTGTCTTGTAGATATAAAGACTATCATTATTATAAAAGAGATTGTGCAAAGTTCATATCCCATATAGCCAGCTACTCGAGAAACCTGTTTATGCCTCAGTGGTGGCTAATACCAGGCTGTCTGCCATTGACCTCCAGGAAGCCTAGTCCCATAGGACACGTAGCTTCCGTCCGGCATAATGACATATGTCATGTCACACAGACGACACTGGAGTTGGTGTGGCAGCCCATGCCCTTTCTCAATGCTGTTCCAAAGGGCTATTCCTAGGCTGGCAGAGCAGGGGCAAATTTGCATCTACTGCCCGGGAAAAGGGTGGTAGGTTTGAGTGCAGTGTCCCCATGCCTCCCCTCCCCACTGCCAACCTGTATTTCCTAAGGACTCCATGTTCTGAAGACTGGAAGGGGATATAGGTAAAGGGACAAGCCCACATAAAATGACACCCCAAAAGAATACCCAGGAGTTAGACTATGCTGGCTAGCCAGGCAGTGGGTATACAGCCAAGGCACAGTCAGAAACCCCACGAAGGCGGGTGGCTGAGCACAACTACCAGAAAACAAGGGAGGAGAAGGCCCACAGTAGGAGAAAGACCTGACTCAGTGTCTACGCTCTTCACAAGGTATTTAGTGGTACACAGGAAGTGCAGGGGAGACGGGAAACGACGGGGACTTAAAGAGGCCAAGGAAGAGAACTGTGAGAGCGGGTAGATGCGAAGTTGGAAATATTTATGCAATGATTAGGAAAGAAGTCAGAAGGACGGAAGGAACGAAGGATAGCTTCTAGGCCAAACCATGATTAGAAATCAAAGTGCAGAGTCACAGGAAGGCTATCAGGAAAGGAATTTGAAAGCCTACAATTACCACAAAAGTCTTTAGTATTATTCATAGTTTGCAGGCTAAAATGTGAGTAGAAGGATAAAAAATTACAACTCCTAAGTATATGCCACAGTGATTTACCAAGGATTTTTGTCTTCAGCGAGGACCTGTCTCTACTCTGGCCCACTGCATCCAGCCCGGGGTTGGTGGTGACTCTGAGTCACATGTTTCCATGTGTAATGCAACATTTGTCACTCTGACTTGCTTCAGGAATACGGACTAGTTTTTCATGATTAAAATTTCTCCACTTCATTCTTTTCTTGACATCTGGAGGCCTAATGCACTTATCTTTCGGAGATGTAGACACCTCAGGTTCAGATCATGAGTTCAAGAGCGTGCATATTAGGTTTAAGTGCTACTACGCCAGCTATGAAGCTCTGGGCTCTTCTATCACATTATAAAGTTTGCAAAACCGGATCACGGAACAGATAATTTTTCATCAAACCTGTTAGCACAGTGCAACAAGGGAGGGGTGTTCTTAGAGCCCGGGAGTGAACTCGAGGTTACACTACTCAGGCATTAACGAGAAAACAGCGGTAGCAGCCCCTTACCTCAGGCCATCAGCCACATGCAAGGCAATCCTGTGCTGGAGGGTTCTGGTGACACTGCCTTTGTCCTGCTGCAGCAAGCGATCCAAGGAACCCTTGGAGGCCAATTCCATTACCAGCATCCGAGGACGAATCCCAGCTGCCAGCAAAGATATCAGGCTTGGGTGGTGGAGGTGGCAAAGGACCACCAACTCCTGCAAGGGTTAGGAGTCTTGTGAGTCTCGCATCACCAAGGATCCGGCACCTGCATTCTTGTAGTTGTTCAACTCATTAACTAGATTTCCACGGGGGACTGGGTTGTTGCAAATGCTCCCTTGTTCTCTAAGCTTTTCAAAAGAAATCCTAACCATTTCCAAAAAAAGAAAAAGAAAGCTAATTTTGAACTACTATTCAAATTGCATTTTAAAATTCTATTTTTCCTTTTGATCTGCTTTTGTGAGATCGATTAACGAGAGAATGGAAGGAATAGGTGGTCTTTCTAACAGGCAGGGTTATTCTAGTCCCTAAATTATAGTCACAGAACCTTTTTCAGGCCTAGACTCAGAGAAGAGAACAGTAGTTGAGCCAACTGTAACTGACAGAAGGGGTAATCGGTAGCCTCTGGGTTCAAAACCCCAGTTTGCTAAGGACACATAGTCAAGTCCACAGGAGTAGATGATGTCCCCTGCCTAAAAACTCTAATGCCTTCCTACTACTCCTAAATTAAAATCCCTTGTATGAGACTGGAGAGATGACTCAGTGATTAGGAGCTGTTGCAGCTCTTCCTGAAGACCCAAGCTCGGTCTCCAGCACCCACATCCCATCCGATGACTCAGGATCATTCGTAACTCCAGCTCCAAGGGGCCCTGCACTCCTTTATGGCTGCCTCAGCACCCACATACATACGGCACCAAAAACACTTATACAAATAAAAACTAAATCTTTTTAAAATCCCATGTATTTTCATGTCCCTATATCCTGACCTGGTCAAACTCCACGTTACCTCTGACATCCTACTTCCTTTCAACCTTGTCTGTATTCACCATCCTTCAGTCACGTGCAAATCTTTCAATCCAAGTCCATGCCAGTTCCTCTCAGCCCAGAGCTCTGCCTATGCTAAAACCCATTGACCTTGAGACACCCGCACCCTTCACAGGGCTAAGAGCCTCTTCACAATCAGATATTAGCCAAACACTACCACTTCCTTAAGTGTCCTGCCTTCACCCACCTTCCTAAAGCCGTTCCCAGCTGCAACAAAAAGCAGAGATGCTACCATTGTTTTTGGCAGTCCTTCCTCTAGATCCCACCTTGAACAGCTCAACACTCTCCTAAATGACATCATTGTGTGTGACATCCGTATTCACTTGTATTCTGGATATGCACATTCACTCCGAAAGTGTAGTTTAGTTGAGGTTTATTCTTTCTATACACACATCCCTCTAGACCATTTATATGTTACGGGGAACTAATTTCCAGTTTCTTAAGGTGGTATTTCTGAATTCCATTGCTCTCCCCTCCTTATAGTCTTTATTCTGACACCATACTTTAGTTGTACTTTTCATCTTCTGTGATGTTAAGCTGACTTGTGTCTTATGTGTGATAACGGAAGCCCTGCTTCCTAACACGGGGCTTCCAAACTGTGGAGTACCAGCGCTGACTTGACTATCTGCAGAATGCTGAAAGCTAACACAGAGATGCTGGCTATCACGAGAGAGAAGGCTTTTCCAGAACAAAGCTTAATACTGCAGTCATATTTGCTCAGGAGAGAAAAGTCTTTTCACCCCGTGTCTGGTTAGCTCAGTTTGTTAAACCTGACGTAAGTTTACCCTCAGTCAGAAGACTAAGCCAGATGTTTTATATTGGAAAAGCATTTTGATAACAAATTACCTGGGGATTGAAAGAGATTTTCTAGATTTAGGTCAAAATCTAGCTTCAGTTTAAAGAATGTTTCATTTCATTTCTGTAACTAGAATGTGACTTTTGATATTACCATTAAAAAATTTCTCATCCTACTTTGTATGACTTTTTTCATAACTCAAACTAGAATTTTATACTATAATATTTAAAGTATCCCATACTTATTTAGATTCAGGTCACAAGGGATATTTATCACAAGGTAAGAAAAACTGTAAGGATAGATTCCAAATAAGAGTTTTATTAAATGATAGCAGAAGTAATACTGAGTTTCCTTTTCTTCCAGTCCTGTCTTTCCTTATTTTAAATGCGAGCACAAAGTCAGAAAAAGAGGAGTAACTCCAAACAGCACCCAAACTAGGACTGGAGCAAATGCTACTGGCTCTGTATCCCATTTTCTTCCTTCTAAGAGTGTCTGAGTTTTCACTGAGGGACATAATTTTCATCTAAGTAGCTCAGTCCTAGCTACACTATAAAGTGATAGGACTAGTCTAAGCAATATAACCTTTATTGGCACATTGACTCAGTGACACAGCTCTCTACCAACATGTTCACAGCATTACTCAGAGCAAAGGTGTTTGTCATTGAAAGGGCAGTGATTTAGTTAAGGCCAAGAGCCGTTCTTTTTAACTCACTGGGCTATTGTGTAGGCATGGTTTTTGACGGTTTGGAGACACAAGACTTCATGTGTCTACTTCCCCATGCCTGCAGAATATAACTGCCCAGGCTAGAACTAGCCCATCACACTAAGAAAGACCATCTTGAGAAAATGAAACCAGTGTAGAAGGGAATTATAAAGACTGACTGGACTGAATCGGCAATGTCATGGCAAGGTCAACTTTATTTTCTAATGCTGGAGATGAAGGAAATTATCTGAAGACCAGCTGTAGAAACATTCTGAGCTAGAAGAGATGCAGAACAGAGAACTAAGTATCTAGAACTTTCTAACAAATTAAAAAGGAAAACTACTGCAGAGTGAACTGGGAAGAAGGAAGTGTAGCACCTCCAGAGAAAAGCCTTCCTGACTGTGGGCGTCACTCCAGCCTCTGCTCTCTGAGTACCCCCTGCCCACATAACCTAAACTTGGAAAGTAGACATCATCAGTACCCAGCCTGTAAAGGCTCCGAGTCAGATGGTGACCTGAGCAAACAATTCTATGAAACACAAAGGATGCTGTTTCTTATTTTTAACCATTGATATCATCCTTTAGTGACTAGTATATTCTATGTTCACTAACATCAATATCTCAGTGAAAATGAAGAAAAATACTCTGTAAAAAAAAATACAGCCTGGCCAGGCAGTGGTGACCCACATGTTTAATTCCAGCACCAGGGAGGCAGAGGCAAGCCATTCTCTGTGAGTTCCAAGTCAAACTGTTTTACAGAATCTACAGTCAGGGCTCCACAGAGAAATCCTGCCTCAGGAAAAGGGGTGGGGGGAGACTAGAGCATGAAATCAGGAACTTGCTAGACATCAGGTGCAGAAGCTAGCAGAAGTGGATGGGGGTCTGACTACTGTGGGGCACAAGAGACAAAACATATCCCTGATGGTTTTCAGAATTCTACATTCCAGACAGTACCGGAGCATGTTTTCTGACTGGCCCATGGTGCACATCTCAAATGCCAAGGCTAATAAGAGAAATGGAAAATGGGAGTCTTCCTTTGGTTTTACCTCAAACTTAAGAGGAGTTTTTTCTTTGTCATTTAGCACAAAAAGAAATGTTTTAGCTCTATAAAGAAGGAGGAAGTGGGAATGCAAACTTTTAAGGATCCTTGTTTTAGCCTTTGACAGATGTATGAAAATAGGGATTTCCTGGAAAAAAGAAAATATTATATGAGTTGATATAATAACATCATGGGATTTCTTACTTGTCTTAACAGCCTAAGTGATGTGTGTTTATTAAAAATCTTCACAGCCACTTCCTCCCCTTCGTAGGCGGCTCGATAAACAGATCCAAAACTTCCATCACCTTTTGAGAAGGAAATAGGAAACATTATTCTTCTCAAGTAGATAAACCAAATCTGTTCTATGTGCCAAAATTGTACCTGTTGCATATTCATAAAAACCTGACCCCCTTGTTTACAGAATCAACCTCTTTGAATCCTTCCTCTTCCTTCTAGTCAATAAGTCACAGTCAAGTTCACCCATGTATCTGGCTCTCAGCCTTCCTGTCTTCCCTCCCTATATGATCTACAATGTCACCAGTCCTCAGACTTTGTCTCTTCATATGAGGATACAGATTGCATACTTTCCGCAACAACCACAAGCCAGTGTCTAAAAAGTATCCTATATGCTTTTATAAATCTCAATCACAGCCCACTGAAAACCATGCTGCTACTTTTGCCTCCAATTCATTTTTAGTCCACTTTCTTTACATCCGATAAAATTAAAATGAGATGTTTTCAATATCACTCAGAAGTTTAAAATAAAATCCTAAGAGGGTGAGGGAGAAAAAAAAAACACACATGCTTGAAAAACATGTCAACATTTCAGGTGGGTGTGGAGGTTTCTGGTTTTGTAAAGTCCTTTCCTGTTTGAGAATCACTGTTATAGAAATGTAAAGTCTAAACTGTCATACTCCATGGGTGTCCAGCAAAATACAACATTGAGGACTGCTATTGTGTATTTATGGTATCTAGGAAAGAAAAAACTCTCCTCTAGTCCTCATATCAAACCAGACCACTGAAGTATCTACCCATTTATGCTGGTTTTCCAGAAGGATAATCTTTCAGAGACAAAATGTACCCAACTCTTCTAACTCACAAAAGTCTACAGAAATACATCAAAACCATATTTACAATATAACTTTATCCATACATATTAATGCATATCCTGTACTGGCTCTGCTGATTGGCTTTTTTTTTGTCAACTTGACATGAAGTAGTGTCATCTAGGAAGAATAAACCTCAATTAAGAAAATGTCTCCATCAGACTGGCCTGTAGAGCTAATTAAAAGCCTTTGAATTGGATTCATGGGCCCAGCTAAAAACTGGAAACTGTTCAGCACACCCAAAAAAGAACAATCACAAAATACCAGAAGTTGAGTATATTACCAATTTAATGCTCCTGATTTTTAGTCCCCAAATTTGATGACTATTGGTAAGAGCTCCATATTGTCCTATGTGCTTCATTTCAGTGACTGAGCCGGAGTATTCTTTCTCTACTTATCCTTCTTGGGGTGAAGAAAGGCTATTTCACCTCTTTCAACTGAAGTTCCCCCTTCTGCCACCTCATTGCTCAAGAGCAGAGCAAGCTCAAGGGCAATTCCATAAATAACCGTGCTTCCTGCTAGGCCTCAAACCCATTGACTAGTCTACAGGCAAGTATACAAAGCAAATTCTAGATCCATGATATGACACAATTTTAAAGTATATCATGCTAAGTGAAAATTATTATATCAAATATATAAAACAAATAGAGATATGACTGCAAGAGCTGAACGTTTTCTAAATCAAGAAGGAAAAATTGTATCCTACTTGTGTTTTTGTTGTTGTTGTTTGTTTGTTTCAAATATAACAAAGATAGTTACCTAAGAGAAACTCTGGTGCTTCTTCAAATTCCAGCTCATCGTTGTTCAACATAATATTTCTAGGCAGGTCAGCCAAAATCAAGTCAGGAGCAATTTGAGATATGGGAACAGTGAGCCTTGGTTGATCTGGATTGATTAGCAGGTCTCCTAAGAAGTATGTAAAAAATTATTTTTAAAATGTGAGGGTATACAAAATGTGTGCTCCTGGCTTAAAAAAATAACCACGTCTTTAGATTTTTCTGCCAGCCATAGAGTTTTCTAGAAAATTCTGATAAACACCTAAAATATTAATGTCAAGTCACTTAGAACTTTAAACACATATTCCTAGGTTCACTCACTCTGTGGTAGAATTTCTACCTGACTTAGAACAGATGGCCTCTGACCAATAAGCCACATTTATGACGTCAATGCATGGCAAGCATGCTGCTACCTACAAATGCTTTGTTTCCATCTTTTTAACAGTTCTGTCATATGCATGGGTTTTCTTTAATATTCCCACCTCAAAGATGAGATTACCCTGGTGATTTAAATAAGGTGTCCCCCGGGCCTCTCAGGCATTTGAATATCTGGTCCCCTGATGGTGGAAGTTTGGTGGATATTAGAAATGTGAGCATAATGGAGGAAGCGTGTCGCTGAGGGCAGGATGTGAGTTTCCAAAAGCCACATGCCATTCCAAGTGAACTCTCTCTACTTCCTATTTGTGACTTGAGATGTGAGCTCTCTGTTTCCAGATTTAGCTGTTGTGACTGCTGCTTGTTGTCTGTGCCGTTATGGACCCAGACCTTCTGTATCTGAAGCCCAGAATAGACTCTTTCTTCTATAATTTGCCTGATTATTGTGTTTTATATCAGCAACAGAAAAATACCAAATATAGTTACGAACACAAACATCCAGTATTTAAACTGGAAATCAACATTTTTGAGAAAACAAAATACAAGCTATTATTGACACTAGGTGAACTTTACTTTTCTGAACAGTCACTATAATTGAATGCAGCAATTCATTCAACTCAACCCTGTGGATGTGAATAATGCTTATATATTAAAGTCATGTAAAAATAGTGAGGGCACTTTAAAAACATTGGAAAATTGTGCCAACACCTACCTTCTTCTGCTTTCTTCATTAACTCATCAAGCAAGATCTTCTGATGATCTTCGCCATCGTTAAAACTGTACAATGCCCATTTCTTCAGAAGAGTTTCTCCTTCCCCACAAATGTCAATCTCCAGCAGCCCAGGAAACCATTCTTCCATGAGTGAGTCAATGTGATCCACAACTTGGCCCAAGAGAATACAACCTACAGAATTCAAAATTAAGAACTCATGGACAATTCTTACCATGAATAAGTGAGCAAAAACTTCCATAACAAAACCTTCAAACATTATGGAAAAAATTGAAGAGGAGGAGGAGGAAGGAAGTGACCAGCAAGAAGGGAAGGGAATGAGGTATGGAAGTGCAGATGACCAAGTATGGGGCCATATTCATGTACATGAAAACGCCAAATGCAAACCATTACTCTTTATACTACCTTAACAAAGTTAAAAAGAAACTGAGGAAGACATTAGAATATGCAAGGACCTCCCCTGCTCGTCAATGTTAATAATGAAAACTACGGCTACTCACAGCAATCTACCATGGTATTGCAATCAATCTTAAAATTCCTAATTCTTCACAGAGCTAGAAAAACATTGTTCTCTGCACAAAATTCAATTCAAAATATATCAAAGACCCCAATGTAAGGTCTGAAACCCCAAATCTGCTAGAGGAAACAAAAGGAAAGTGCTTCAAGATACAGATACTGGAAAGGCCTTTCTGAAAGGGATATTAATAGCACAGAAAATGATATCAAGAATTGACAAGTAGGATTGTATGACATTTTAACACTTCTGCACCTCAATGAAGATAATCAGCAAAGGTAAGAGACCACCTACTAATCATTAATATACCTTCATCCATTCAATAAATAAGTTAATAAATGGAGTACACAGTTCTCAGAAGAAGAAATAATAATAGTTAATAGTGGTTTGAAAACTTGTTCAACATCCTGAGCCATCAGAGAAATGATAATTAAATCTCCCTTGGGAGGTGACTGACATCAAGACAATAAATGACAAAATGATGATGACAAGACATCGGGATGGAGGGACCCTTGTCCCTTATTGTTTGAGAATGCAAACTTGTGCAGCCACTTTGAAAAACAGTGTGGAGGTTCCACAGAAATGCTAAAAACAGAAATATCACACAGTGGCTGTATAAATGCCTGAAGGCATCTGAGCCCTGGAACCTGAATTCTAATTGTTGCTATTTATAAAAAACTTGGAGGCAGCTATTATGGGGTGAAAGCTGAAGGATCAGAGAAGCGAAAGTGGCCAGTCAGTAGAGTTCTTACCTCTACCAATGCTCAGACTAAAGGGGTGAGCCTGTCCCTACAAATCCTCAGACTGCATCCTCAGATGGCTCTGAGCTCCTGTCTCCTCCCACCTTATATTCCTCTCTCCACCCAGCCATATCATTCCTGTCTCCACCTCCCTAGTGCTAGGATTAAAAGGCATGTGAGTGTGAGCTTTGTTTCTCTTTTAGACAAATTTAATCTTGTGTAGCCCAAGGTGGCCTTGAACTCACAGAGATCCATCTGCCTCTGTCTCTAGGTGCTGGGATTAAAGATGTGTGCTACCACTGCCTGACCTCTATGGCTTACTAGTGGTTAGTTCTGTAGTCTGATCTTCAGGCAAGATTTATTTGTTAGATCACAAACAAAGTATCACCACAAAGACTATCATCACACACATCATACCATGTTTACTGTTGCACTGTACACACTAGCTAAGATAAGGAGCCAACCTAAATGTCCATTATCAGAGGGATAGAGAAAGGTAACATATATTCTTAACACACACACATACATACATTAGAGTTTCATTCAGCCATAAGAAAAAATAAAATTATCTCATTTGCTGGAAAAGAGAATTGGAGATCATTATGCTAAGTCAAATAAACTAGATTCAGAAAGACAAATACTGTTAGTTTTCTTTCATATACATAACCTAGATTTAGATACAAATATATTTTATGGAGAAATACATACATGGGGAAAGAGAGAGAAGAGGTTCAATGGGAGGGAAGAAGAAATCAGAGAGAACAATATAGTGGGGTAAAACAAAAAAAAACCATAATTTCTCTCATATGTAGAACCTAGATGCATAGAGGATAGATACACACATACATGCATATGTGTTTAAGTAAACACACACACCTGCACATGTGATGTGAAACATAGGAGAACTACTGGGGGGGGGGGATCGGCAGTGATGGGCAGAAGAGAGCCGATGAGCAGTAGGGGAGAAGAAAAATACATATGCGTGTAAAAATGTCAGGGTGAAATCCATTATTTTTTCCACAAAAAGCACTGGGGGCTCTCCCAGAGGACCTAGATTTCATTTCCACCTCATGACTATCTGTAATTCCACTTCCAGAATGGCCTCTGCAGGCACCATGCTTGCAGGCGGTACACAGCCAAACATGCAGGTAAAACACCAATATGCATAAAACAAAAAATTAGCCAGGTATAGTGGTTCACACCATCAGTCCCAGAACTGGAGAGGCAGAGATAGGCAGATCTCTTTGAGTTCAAGGTTAGCCAGGTCTATATAGTAAGTTCCACACCAGCCAGGAAAGAACCCTGTTTCCCCCCAGAAAAAAAAAAATGTTATCTTTAAGGTTAGATTAGTTTACAGGTACAATCCAAGCTTCCGAGTTAACTTCCTTACCTTTTCTACAAGAAGGAACTGTAATTTTCAAGAAACTCTCTGGGCGACCGTCTAACACTTCAGATCCCACCAGACAATATGCTTCTGGGGACCAATTCAGGTAGATGCCCTGTCGCCAATACGTTCTGTTTGGGCGTAGTGCTCTCTCTGAGAGTTTAAAGATAGATTCAGATGCATCCATTAGTTATTAACTACTTCATTAACTAAATGGGATAAACTACCAGTCATACCTTAAGTAATAGTAATATATATTTGTTGTGAAATGAACATTGATTTATTTAAGTATGAGTCCTTCTCCAAATGAATGTTAATTTTTTCCTTAATATTTCAATCACATAAGTTAAATGCTTTGTATACTATCTAGTACACATTGCAAGTTCTTGATAAAAAGTTTGACATGGTTAAAATATAAAAATCACAAGTAACTTTTCATAATTGTTCTAAAAATCAATTATATTAACACCATTATCAAACTTTTAAGTCCATTTTAGCTATTTTTAAATTCATTAATACCAAGAAACACGACTTTTTTCAGAAACCAGTAACACTTGCAGTTATCTTTTGCCTGAAACCCACTGATAGTTCTTATCATGTTACAATGCCTCTTACTTTAAAATGAGAGCTTACCATATAAACATAGCTTTACCCTTTGTCCAAGTCCCTGGCGATGCGCAGAAACGCTTGGGGTCAGAGTCTCTCCCTCAGAAAGCCAAGAACTGTTACACTTGCTGAGAAAAAGCCCCTCTTCATACATCGGTTTTTCTTTGCTCATGTGTGTGTATACATGTGTACACATTTGTGTATATGTGTGAGTGTATGTGTAGTGTAGGTATGTGTATAGGTGTGTGTATGTGTGTGAATGTGTGCAAGTGTCTGTGAATGTGTGTACATGTGTGTACACTTAAACTAATGGCTCCCACTAAACTCCACCTTTTAAAGCTATCGCTTCCTGTTTGTTAAGTCTTGGGAAGTACAATCCTCACAGTTGATGGAAATGCATCTAATACTAGAACTGGGGCATTTCCTCCCAGAAAACTGTATAAGTAGGTTCTTGTTCATGTATTGACCACTCTTGCCTTCCAAACAGGTTAACTCTGGTAAGTACCACATTACTTCAACATTTCTTTCTACTTTGTCTACATAGTAAACTGTGTTAAATGCGTACCTCTTCCAGAAAGCATGAAAGGTGAGATTTCAAGTAACCGATTAATCAATCTTGACCAAAACCCCATTGGAAAGTATGGCATTTCATATAACCGAATGATGATCTCAGAGTTCTCACAGTGGGGAAGCTCTATCACAGGTCTGTGGTCAGATAAGCTGCAGAAAGTAGAGACTGTCAGAAATTGAGCCTGGTGCCCTGAGCCTGGTGTCCTGAGCCTGGTGCTCTGAGCATGGTGCTCTGAACATGGTGGCCTGAGCTTTTCACTGCTTCAAACTCAGGCAAATAACTGCTCCAAACAAATTGCATTGGTTTATAATATTCTCTTGTCACATGCTCTTCCACATCAATCATTTGGAGGTTACTCACTGAATGCATGTTCAAATGAAGTAGATGCACAAAAAAAAAAACAAACAAACAAACAAAAAAAAAACTTTCACCAATCCTATGTGTATTAATAAATTAATACAATCAGCATAAAAGCAGATATTAAGATTATATGAAACTTGAAAAAACACATGTTCTAGAAACAAGTATGTCTATATTTAGAATTGGCTGCATCCATTAATCAATATAATTTGCACTCTCAGCACTTTGGGGCATTTCCACTTACTTTCATATGAGAATTTTCTCAAACAGGGCTAGAAAACAGCCCTTCACCACGATGCCTGCTATTTTAAGCTTTGCTGGAAACTCACTGTCTTCCTTAACCTTCCCTAACTTAACTCTTTCACTGGCAAATGAATAAGATGTGCATGCACATGCACTGCTTCACTGTTAATCTTCCTTAAATAATTTGAGTGCTGTTTCTTTAAGACGTTAATCAACTGCACTGGTTTTCAAAATATGTGCTATGCATTGCCAAAAAGCTTACCAAAAATAATGTATCTACTACAGAAAAAAAAATACTTCAGCAACAAAAAATAATATAATCTGGTCAATTTCTATTGAATTTTTATGGTCTGTCTTACCTGCTTGGAACCAGCAGATACTCTTCTCCTGTTGGCAAAGCAATCTGGAATTTTTCTAGCAGTTTGAAGTACTGTGTCATGTAGTTTTTTGGGAATCGCTTTTTCTTTGAAAGGAATTTTTCTACGTCTCTCCGTGAAATGATGCCCTTTGGATGTTTCAGACAGCCCTCCACTTTCACTGTCAGAATCTGAAAGAGTCGAACTCACAATTACAAGGACTCATTTCCTGAAACCTTTCCAAACCTAAATCATTACGTGTCCTTTTGCTTGGTGCAAATAAGGAGAGAAGCTAAAACAAGTCAAGACCGAATCTCTGTGTGGTTGATAGCATGGAAGCTCAGGGGAACAGATGTTTAGAAGCACTTGGAAAACTAGGGGAGGAGGACCCAGTTCTTCAGGATTTTCTTGGTCCTAATCCCCAGCACCCATTCTGCAGTCTCATCATGAACATATTCCTCTACATTCCAAGAAATTACCTTCTAGGTATTAATCCAAAATTTTGCTGTATACATTGATGTTTCCATGATAGGAGGCAGCTTACACCAATGGAAAAGAAGCAGTGTGACCACACCCTGTTACAAATTCTACTGGTCAAGCATGAGTCAATGAATCTGAAGAGAGGCAATTGAATCCACCCTTTAATATGCCACCCTGGTGACCCCAACGTATCTGGGGCATTAGACAGCATCCCGCCAGTTAAGAATATGAAAGTGGAGCAGAAGAACCTATGTCCAAACACAGACTCTGTTACTACTGTGGGACCTTGGGAAAGGTAGCTGGTTTTTTGGGTGTGTGTTTTGCTTGTTTGTGTTTCGTTTTTGTTTTGTTTTCAGGTGATTTCCTTCTCTGAAATGAGATACTAAAGATGGTTATGTCTTACGTTGCTAGAAGAATGAACATATTGTACATAAAGCTTAAGAAGTAGGTGTGATCATTTGAAGCATAAACTAAGCCCCCTGTGTTAGCCGTAATTACATATTTAATGGACTTTAGACAAATTTCTTTTTAAAAGATGTTTAAGAGTAATTATCCTCCATACCTCTATGATGTGTAAAAGGTTCCTAAGTAGAGGCAAACATTATTTTTGCTATGTGTTCATTGAGGTGCTAGACAGTAAACCCTCAGGCTCACAGGCTTTTTCTTCCACCTCCATCTGATTCATATGTGTGATATTTACTAAACCAAGAAAGGTACCATCCATCTCCTGAGCTTGTATGTAATGACTGTGTCTGCTGGGCTCTTGGGTAGGGAAGTGTGTTGATTATGGTTTCTCCTACCCTTTGTCCTTCAGGGCAGTTTCAGACAATTCTTCCAATGCTGGGAACTGTCACTATCTCTGAGTTGTTGAGACCTGACAACTGCTGTACCCAGGCATACCACCACCCTCTTTAAAGAACACTGTGTCCTCTAGTAGCTCACATGCCTATGCATTAGTTATCTTTTTCCTCCTTTTCACGTCAGCATTGTGAGGGCACAAACTGCTATAATCTCAGAAACAGGACATCTGGAACATGTAAGACACTAAATAAATTTTTGTGAGTTTGTCAACTTTAAAAAACTGATTTGGAACATTTATTATAGTCCAGCTATTTACATGAAATTCCTAACTATCTTTTTCTGAGCCTGGACTTTCAGCCTCTCCATCCACCAAGATGTGGCATAACAAAGTTCCAGTTTCAAAACCTGTACTTCACTAACCTGGAAAACCTAAAAGAAATGGGTAAGTTTCTAATTAAGTCAAATCACCACAAAGAATTAAGCAGTGTAATCAGACCTATGAGGAGACTGAAATAGTAATAAAAAGCCTTCCATCTTTAAAAAAAAATGTCTAGGACTAGATGTATTCACAGCAGAATTCTACCAGACTTCCAAAGATCCACAGACAATCCTTCTTAAGTTATTCCCCCAAAATAAGGAGAGAAAAGAGACGGGAAAAAAAAGAGCATTTCTAAATCCCTTCTACAAAGTCAGTATCTCTCTAACACCAAAATAAAGACATAGCAAAATAAGAGCCCAATATCCTGATAAACAGACTCAAAAAGTACTTGAAAGCCACGAGAACCCTCCCTTTTTAATTGTTGACCAAGGTGTCCAAGAGACTCACAGATCCATAACTTATTGCTATTGCCCTTGCTTGTACCATAGAGGTATAAGGTAAGTCCTTATTACTGAAAACACTATGTACTTCAGAGGAAGAACCCTGAGACTTCTGAGTTTGAACTGACCTGAATGTCTCCTCTCTGAGGACTAACTTTCATGGCACCTGGACACATCATGCGATCTCCCAAATGAGGGAAGCAACCAACAGTCCTACCTAGCTATGATGCCTATGAACGAACCAGAGCAATGAATGACATGGCACATGATTCAAAGGGTGCAGAAGCAGCAATACACCTTGGCAGTAGCCAACAGCTCTCTAATCGATATCTTCAACAAGAGGAAAACTGCCTGGTACTGGAAACCCAGCCGACTACTCTGGGTTGGTGAACTCATATTTCTTGAAGTAGAACCTCCAACCACCACCTCACTAAGCCAGCACAGTCCCTAACTACATTCTAAACATTTGTCCTTATACCCACAGGTAAGTATAGTCCTCAGCCCTGTGAAAAGAGGAAACTTCCCTTTGCCACAGATGAAAACCATTACCGACCACCGCACCAATGAAAATGTAAAGTTGGGAAGCCCAGTCTCCATGGATACTGCTAAAGAAAAACTCCAACAGCCAAGTCTCAGGGAACATGGCTGAAGATGGGCTAGGAAGACTATAAGAGCCAAAGAATCTGACAGTGAGATTGTGTCTTCTAGGGATGTCAGAAGCTATACCCATAAAGTCTCGCCAATGTGACTACCCAAGGACACCAATAGAGGTGCTGAAGTGGATGAAGCAAAGCCCAGGAGACTTCAACCCTACACAGAGAACTGCAGGCCCCTAAGGAATGCTGAGAGAGTGAAACAGTCTTCCCCAGTAAAGAGCACATAAATTGGCTTTCCAATAACAAGAGGGCAGACAAGAAAACATACATACAATTAACAACATACAGACTGAGCAGGTGAGCAGGATATATATATATACACACACACACACACACACACAGAGAGAGAGAGAGAGGTACATGCATGCAACAATAATAAAAAATAGAGACTGAATTTGAAAGAGCTCAAGGAGAGGTATATAGAAGGGTTTGGAGGGACCAAATGGAATTGGGAAATTATATAATTGCATTATAATCTCAAAAGTAAAAGAAATAATTAAAAACCAGTAGAAATAAGAACACTTAGCATTTTCAGTTTCCAAGTTTGAAAGTGGCCCTTTATAGAGTGATAAAATCTGAAATAATATTTTAGTTTTAACACCTTTAAAGAGCCTACGATTTCTTCTATCTACTAACTCATATGCTTAAATTATAGACCTTTTCAAGCAAGAAATCTGTATCTCCCACCTATTCTGTCAAGAATAATTCCCCATAAGAGCTTGTTAAAGACACACTCAATTAATCCTATATGTTTCTTTCAAATCTCTTTACCATATAGTTAAATGAGTTTTGCAAAGATATCCTACCTGGGCTGAACATTCTTTATTAATTTTCATGGCATAAGGTCTCAGGGCAGAGTATGACATGTGGGTTCCTAAGACTTTCTGCACCATGAAATGAAACCATTCCTGTCTTGGTGACATGTGGAGGTCAGCAACCCAATTTACTTTTGCTGGTTGGTATCATACAAACCCGCTCTTATTTTTACTTGGTTATTTATGGTCACAATTCCTTTATTTCGATGTAGCCATACAAACAAAAGTGACAACCTTTGTTGCTTCTGCGAGCAGGGAATTTAAATGATCATTTGCCTGACCTTTTAAATCTTTCATGGAATCGTTGAATTGTTTCAATTCTTGATTCCACTTTCACTTCAGAGCCAAGAATAATGACTCACACCTGCAATCCCAACACTTGGAAGGCTAACACACAGCTATTGCTGTGGGTTCAAATCCAGGCAGGGCTACACAACTAACCTCAGCTGTATAGCTAGTTCTCTAGGCTAGTCTGCACTACAGAATGAGACATATCTCCCTGACCTGAAACTCACTTAAACTAGCATCGTAACATTATACCTAGGGTAATAAAAAGGACTTCCAGGAAGTTTCAAGTAGTTACTCCATAGACTTTCTGGGAACTCCACTGTGATTACAGCAGGAACCTACTTTGGTTTGGGTTTAGATTTGGGTTGGGAGAGTGTTGTTTACTGTCCCCCCCCCATGGGGTGTTTTATTGTGTGTTTTTACTTTGTGTTTTCACTGTATCAAAAGGAAAACTGATACAAACCTCTTCCTTGCTCTGCTGTGTAAGACATGCCTGCTTCTAATCACATTATCCACGTATGATGTTAAGTCGCACAGAAACTTACCACCTCAGGGACAACTTTATCCTTCTCTTATGTATATCGAGATCCTGTCTGCCATGGTGTTCCACTGACACAGCAAAACCAACAGGGTGACTGCGCATGCATTGAATAATGTGTTCACCTACACATGATTTTTAATTTGACTCCATACTTGGCACACTCCCCAAAACTACCTTTGTACCTTTGTATTGTCTTCAAAGTTAATTTTACATATCCAAAAAGAGAACACCTAAAATTATCAGACAGATCAAATCGTTACTAAGTATAAAGCTTTTGTTTCCTTTCACTTACATTAAATTAGGGAAGCAACACACGAGGAAATACAATTGTCCTTATTTAAGTGACGACATAAGGGTTTAAAGCAGGAAGGAGAGGAAACTTCATATGCAGAATAGTTGCAACTCAGGTGATGCCGACTCCAGATAATGTTCCCCTAAGCACAGGACACCAATGACTCCATCACCAGCTCATACATAGCAAATGCATGCCACCCAGGGCATTGGGGCAGAAATGTGGAAACCAATTTGAAAATACCTACTATTAGAACAGACACACTGCAATTAAATGCAATTAAATGCCAATTACACTGGTGTTGAAATGTTCCCTTCAGTGCCAGGTTACAGGATTTACCCTCAAATGAGTTCTCTCTTCAAAATAATCCCCTTTCTACCTTTAAATAGATATGAGCAATACTATTCCAGATTGCTTAAAGAAATTTCATTAGCATTATGGAAAAATTGAGAGAGAGATTTCCAATATGAAAAAGGATAATCATGTTAGAGACTTGGGGAGCCACATGGAAAGCTGTAAAATAAATTCATAAATAAAATGGTTACCAATGAATGTGAGAGCTAGAGGCATCACCCTGAGTTCTTCTCAGCCAGGAATAAGTGAAACACAGTGTCCTGAGCTATGGTGAGCCTGTATCCCTCAGCACTACAGAAATGTCCAGACAAATTTTTATTTGTCAAAACTGAGATGGTACAACTATAACTTAGAAAGGAGGAGACAAAATTATACTATCAACTCTATAAAAAAAAAAGACACACCACAATTAAATTCAAAGAAGAATGGTGTCAACTGTGCTGGGAAAGTCTGAACTGGTGTGCTATCTTGAGTGGTTTTTCATGGAAAAACTACAGGTGGCTTTTGTAATTGCTCTATATAAACTCATTGATAATGTGCTGTTGTCAGGAGGAGAAATCATTTTCTATGTGAAAAATGAATAGAAAAATAAAATTTCAACACAGTTTTCAAAAGTGTAAATATTTGAACATCAGAAAAGTTTCTCCTAAGGTCTTTATATTTTTTATTTTGTGTTGAAGAAAGGACTGTGTGTGTCCTAGGCTTGTCTAGAACTCTCTACAATAGCTGAGGACGACCTTAAGTGTCTGTTGATCCTCCTGCCACCGTCTTCCAGCACTGAAATTACAGCATAAACTATCATGCCTGGCTTTCCTGCATACTTTCCAGATAGATTTCATAGTTCGGCCAACCCAGTTTCCTCATAAGATTTTCACAAAGCTTTTATTCATTCAATGAAGTCAGTAACCAAACTTGTCACTGAGGTCTAGATATTTGCCCATAACTGGGAAACAAAGACAAGAATGTGAGCTTTAAGATGCCTGGCCATTCCAGGAAGTTCTTCTCCATCTTCCCCATCAAGTATTTCTATAATTACCTTGGTCCCAGCCTTCTCAGAACACAAACACTAAAATGCTAAATGCTCTGGATGCCGCTACTCTGTTCTTCAATCACAACCTCTATGCCCCCAAATATAAAACACCAACCTGCGCCATGACTTTACAAAGCCACTTGGGTTCCACAAAATACAGGTCGCTTAGCTGCAGTGCAGGGTCTTGAAAATGCAGAAGGACTCCTGCAGTGAAAATCCATGGAACAGTGAAAAGTGGGATGCAGAATCATACAAAGCCCAGAGACTCCAGTGTAGCTAGTTATACTGAGAGTTTCACAGAGGAGGACCCTGGAGCCCCTGCACACGCTACCCCTGGGATAAAAGAGGGTAAAGGAAGCATTTTCAAATTATACGACTTGTTCATATGCATAAGTATATTTGGAAAACCAGCAAGCATTGGAAAGTGTATGTTGATAAATGCAAATTCACAATATTCTTTTGGATCTTCTACATCAGTGGTTCTCAGCCTTTCTAACTCTGTGAGCCTTTAATACAGTTCCTCGTGTTGTAGCGATCCCCAACCATAAAATTATTTTTGCTGCTACTTCATAACTATAATTTTGCTATTAATATGGATTATAATGTAAACACCTGATTGCAGGATATCTGGTATGGGACCCCAAAGGGGTCCCAGTCCACAGGTCTAAAACTGCTCTTTTGCATGCATAGTCCAAAGACATGTTTTAATTTCCATATAATTAAAAACAACACACATGTCTGGATATCTGATTTAAGGAACATGAAGAAAGAAACTCATAAAAGGATCAAAACAGTTTCCTGGCTATTTATTCTAGGACGAGACATCAACTGACATCTTCTGCAAGCTAACAAGGAAGGGGACCAGCATGGCATGGGGCTGCAGTGGGCTGAGATTTGAACTGTGAGCTCACAGTTTAAGCAACAGAGCCCTTCATATCACACCAGCCTCTACTGTCTAAGGTGACCCAGTGAACCACTGCAGTAATAATTCTTATATAAAAATGATCTTCACACAAAAACTTGCCACTAGGAAATGATGTGTCTACATCAAGTGTCCAGTGTCTCATAATAGCAAAACTGTAGCACCAAACCCACCTATCTTCATTCCTGCTCGGGGATCATTTCATACTTTGTCCTTAGTCCACTTCAAAGTATACTTTCCTGGGACATAATACATGATTCAATGTTCATACATATGGTGGTCTTACAAAAGATAAAATCCACCAGTAACGTGTTTAAGAATTTTAATGGCATTGTCTTTCATTTTGAACAGAGATCATATACACGATTCAGACATCTCTTCCAACTATCACGACCTGGCACTGAAAGCCAGAACACAGATCAATCACACAAACCTGACTCGTTTAGGAAATGAACGGCGTGTGGGAGTTCGTTCTCATCCAGCTGCAGCTGGTGTTCTCGCACGAGTTGTAAGAGACGCTTCCGGTTAATGACAGGAAACTCCACCGGCACAGCCTTGCGCTCTGACAGGATGATTTTCTCCAGTTCTACATAGCAATCTGGAATCAGCTGCCCAACCACAGGCTGATCTCGGATCTATGAAATTACAGATGGCAAGGCAGAAAAATCTGTTCAGGTCACAGATGTGTTGCACGGGAAATTCAGCCATAACAGTTTTTACACGGTGGATGTGTTTTTTAATGAAACTGAAACATGGTGTGAAGCCTATCTAAATGGTGATGAAGAGATGAGGAAATTACAGTACGGAAATTGTGGACATAGAGTCAATTTGGGGGGAAACGCTGCAAATAAAACAGCATGAAAATAGTTATCTATTAACACAAAACATCCATTTTGAAAACAAAGGCAAATAAACAACCAAGAGAGTGGTTTCATTTCCTAATGCACTGAGGGTGCGTGCGGTACACAGGTGGGTTAAGACATAAGAGCTTTGGGATATTTCTTTATAAGGTGAAAATACACCCACAAGTATTGGAGACTTTTGGACTGTAATATCAAGAGTTAGAGCTGGACTCATGGAATCTCCTCCCCTAGTTATGTTTTTTCATGAAACCTTAAACTCTGGAAAATAAGATTTGTCTAAATGCCAGTGATCCCGACCTGAAAGGAAGCCTGCTGTCTGAAGCACTGGCAGAGAGACAGAGTGAGATTTTCAAACGAGGGTCTTGAGATAGTAGTTTCTGTGACAGACATCTTTTCTTCTTTAGAGTTTCTTTTTCCCCCAGGTAAATCTAATTTTAAAGAGAAATACAGCTCTGAAGATAGCAAACCAAATGCTCCTGAGGGCCACTAGGGGGCAACCTCTCCTCATGTCTGGATTCTTAGGATGCCTTCACTAGTTCTACCCAATTCTAACAAATTCTTAAGGCTTCTTTCCAGTATACATAAACACAAAGCTGCGGCTCACGCCTCTCTGCTTGCACCCGGAGATTGGTTTCCAGCACTAAGAACTACTGCTTCCATGCTTTCCTGCACGCATTGCCCTGGAAAACTAATTCTACTAACCGTTGTATGTTCTTCAGCATTTACACATTAGGACAACATACAACTTTAAGTTCAAAGATGTTCTAAGCCAAGGAAGGCAACAGAAATAAATGAATGTCTTACAGGAAGCAGATCCAGAAAGGGCAAGAGTGCTGAGGGCGGGTCCCAGCCAGCAGGAGGATGCTATTGGACTGGAAAGACTTTAAAGGAATGTGGTCCACATTGACTGAGGTTCTGTCCTCTATTTCCTTCACCTTTCACCTTGTTCATGGAATCACTACCAGGTTGAGATAGGAAAGAAAAACAGCACAAGGAACTGTTTGGAAAGAGTCAAGACACAAAGAAGATCAACGAGGCATGCAGGGAGCACTCTTAATCAAGTCAAAGCTGCTCCTTGAAGATTCAATGCAAGCTTCAGAGAGGAAGGTATCCCAGCGTGGCAGGCTCTCCTTCCCCACCATCTGAAAGAACTAGCGAAGCAAGCTGGTACATTCTCAAACCAGCAGAATGAGGTCACTATTAGCAATATGCATTCCTATTCAATTATTCGGCCATTTGGGGAGGTACGTTTGTCTTCTTTGTATGGAGTTGTTTTAAGGATGCATTTATAAGTACAAAAAGGAATCTGGTCTCACTGATCGACAGTAATAACTGGCAGCAGCCTTAAAGTAGGATTAAGGACTGCTGACCCAACTCTCTCAAAGACTTGCTCCAGCTAAACTCAGGCTTTTACAAAGCAAAATCATCTTCCAAAATGGTGCTTCAAATACCTGATGTATGGGAAAAGGAAACACTAATAAACTATCCCAAGAAACTCTTTAGGTGCGATTACAGGCACAGGAGTAAACTAACTGGATAAACAGATGAATTCAGTGAGTAGGGTTTATATTTGTGGTTTAAAGCAGTCACACTCTCCCTAATCTTATTAGTCCCACAGGAGAGTTGAAAGAAAAAAAAAAGCAATGTGGAAAGTTTCTAATGCAGGATGCCATTCTTAGACAAATACCACCAAAATCAGGAAGACTCCTTAGTAACTATTAAATGTTCCTTGAACAGTTTCTCTCCCTGGGTACCACGGAGACAAACCCATCCACAGATGGCCCGTCTGTCTTCTGAGAGGAATAGAGCCTGTGCCGAGCTGATGGTCCACTGTGGAGTTGTACACGGTTTATCACTCAGCGGTCCACTGTGGAGCAGTTTTGAGAACACAATGTGGCCGTGTAAGAAATTACTCTGGGATACCCAGGCTGAACCAAGCCCTGGTTACATTCTGGGTCTCCACGGAAACAAAACAGGGAGACTCAGCATTGTGTTCGCCACAAGGAAGAACCCAGAGCATTTTTTTTTTTTTTACAGAAATTTCAACCATATTCCTTCCTGTGAGTACTGGTTATCCACTCATGTAGTGGATAACCAAAGCGAGTGTAAAAAATTCAAAACACACTTCTTAAGTTGGAACCTAGCTTTATGAATTAGATAATTATCTAAAGATCGCTGACAACCAACTAGTGGTATTGACATCTCAGAACATTAAGAGAAAAAGATTGGAATTTTTTAAGAAAATGGAAACCGCCAGGAAAAGAATTATGAAGGAACCACACGGACGATCAAGATGGAAGTAAAATAGGGACCCCCAAAGGAAGTTGCTAGAAGAACAGATGGCACAGAGGACGGGAGCACCCGGCTGCACTGCCACATTTAGCTTCTGGATAGAACCCTGGAGAGGAAGCTGGGAGAGCGGGCCTCTGGATGGTTTTCTCAGGATCCCGGCAAGATTCTCCTAGTTCTGCTCGGGGTCCTCTAGCTATTTTCACCCCCCACTTCTATGAATTATGAATGAAGTATGGTATAAATAAGTCATTTTAAAGTGAAAGTATTTTCATAGTTCTGAGCTATGAAAAAACCCTACAATTTCCAGATAATCGCTCTCTCCTCAAGGTTTCTGACATTTCTAAGCGGCAGTACCATAAAAGAATGAACAAGGGGTATTTATCTAGCAGCCTGCAGGGGGCGCACCCTCCAACCTTAACCGTCTAGCTGCCTGCAGGGGCACACACCCTCCCACCTTGAAATTAAGGCTCTCATTTATGATGGTTTTCCGAAGCTTTGCCAGCGCATCCGACTCCTCGGTGGCATTTACGAAGTGGTAGTCCCGGATGGTGGGGAATCCTCGCTTGTTTAGGAGTTCTTTGGTGATTTTGCTTATGCAGGCTTTGCGCTGCTTCTCATCAGAAACGTCCAAATGTGTGCCCACCAGAATCACGGGAGAAGAAGAGGCACGGGCCTAAGGGAACAGAGACAAGACACTTCCTGTTTATGTAAAAATCCTTCCTGTTTACCTTTCTGCTGAAATCCACTATGTATGAAACTCGGTGCTTCAGCGACGACAGATCCAAGGGCTTCAGAAGTGGAAGACAGCGACTGTCTTTCCTTGCTGCTAGTGTGTGCACAGAGTCCTCTAAAGGACAGGTCTTGACACACAATCCTGTGGCACAGCAGCGTTTTGAGACAGGAGCTTTATGAGATGCTGAAGTCACAGCGCTGAGCCCAGAAACCGACTGCCTCTGTCAATACAGTAAAGGACACCCAGGGAAGGATAACTTACGTCCCCTTCCTTTTGCTACTGGGCCTGTGCGTTCTTGTCCTCTGCTTTTCACCATTTGGAATGACACACCAGAAATGGCCTTGCAGATGCCAGCCTGGAGGGCCTGGATTTCCCTCCCTCCAGAACAGACTGAAGTATCTGTCGTTAGTGAATCACTCAGGCTTAGATAGACTGTTTCAGCAGCAAATGGCAACAAAGATATTCCCTTAAACTTAAAATAATGGTAATCATATAACGATTTTCAAGTTATTATTATGTCTTTTTGAGTCCAATTCTTACCACTTTCCAAGTTCTTAAATAACTGTGCTACTGTAATTTTCCTTTTATTTTAACATTTGCTTAAAGCGGGTTGTTTGCAAGCTGTGTTTCTAAATAAAGGAAGTGTTCAGTAAACTCCAAGCTCCACCAGAGCAGCACAAAATGACTTTAAAGTCATTAAATTTGGAGAATGGAAGACCAAAACCACAGAAACAAACTTTATTGCCACTATACTATTTGCCCAAGCTGCTATAATATTAGCAAGAAAAGAGATGCTTAAGAAAGATCCAAATTATCAGGTACACCCATGAACTACCAAATTCTGTGTCCAGATGTCCTAGTGCAAACTTCCTGAGGACCTCACTGAGGCAACAGAGTATGATCAAAATCAGCTGTGTGTCTGTGCTTTCAGACTTTACAGTGTGAAAGGATTTCAGAGGCTGGTGACAGGCAGCATTGCGGGATGCTTCACTTCCGTATCATTACACAAAATCTAAGGGTTTCTAACTTAGAAACAAAAAAAAAAAAGGAAAGAGAAGAAAAAGAGAGGAGAGAGAGAATGAGAGAGGGGGAGAGAAAAAGAAAAGAAAAAAAGAGAGGGGAACGGAAGAGAGATGAAAAGAAAGAAAAGACATGCAAAACAAGTAGAGAAACTGTTCTTTAAAATACATCACCTTATATACACATCAGAAATAAAAAAATAACAGAATATAGCTGGGCATGGGAGTGTACACCTTTAATTCCCAATACTCAGAAAATAGAGGCAGGCAGATCTCTGTGATTTCAAGGCCACCCTGATCCTTCATAGAGAGTTCCTGGCCAGCCAGGGCTACACAGTGAAACCAGGCCTCAAAACAAGCAAGCAAGCAAACAAAAAGCAGAAGCAGGAGATATAACAGAGAGCGGGATCATGCTCCACTTCCGTGTAACTAGAAGAGATCACCTTGATATTGAAGAGCCAGGGCTTCATGGCGTCCACCTCTGCCTGCCCCTTGCTGAGGTCATACACAGCAAGGTACAGAGCTCGCTGGGTCATGAAGTGGGGGTGCGTGCTGTAGAATTCCTCACGACCTGGAAAAAGATTTCCGAGACTTTAGTCTTCTACATAATAGACACAAATCACTATTAAAGTTATATAAAGGGTAGGCATACTGGGATTTGAGAAGAAAGTGATCAGCAGACAACATTCACACAGCTTTAAAAATGTCTATTAGCTGGCAACCAAGGAATTACTTTAGACACCTCTGCTGGCATTTCTTTCTGAGTAATGTGCATTCTGGGCAAATTCTGTAGCTAATGTGCTTGGGATAATCGCTTATGACCTACCAGCTGCTTTTCTGTTAGATCAGGAAATTCACTTCTAAAATTTCTACTCAAAACAAAAACTAAGAGAATGCCAAGAGTACCTGCAAAGTCCCACACATTGAGAACAAGGTCCTTTTTCCTTTTGCCTCGTATTTGGATAGGCCAATCTCTGACGTCTATGCCAACTGTGGCGCTCTGCATGCCAAGATCTGACTTCTTCATTTTCATGAGCTGCTGCAGCAGCGTGGTCTTTCCGCTGCCAGTATTTCCCACAATCATAAGCTTCATTCGGTTGTAGGGCACTGCCTTTTTCAGCCGTTGTTGGAGAAACCTGGTGTTAAAAAGACATAAGCAATGAAACAGCCTGCCCAGTAGCGTGCTGGAACTGGGCTCTGCCGAAGCTGCTCCACAGTGAATGCAAAGGCACAAGCATGCAAAACTGTAAAGGTCATGGAACCAAGAAGACGCACGCCTTCTGGTGTGCTACCAGTACACAGATCCCATTAGTGATTTCAGAGCAGCCACCGATATTTGGCAGCATTGACAATTCTAATGACGTTATCCCAACACTAGAAATAACCAAAATGGTAAAATCCATTTGCAATACCTATTAAAATGCACTGTGTACATATATACATGTACAAATGTCTATATGGGAGATGGTTTAAACAGTACAAGTAAAGTCTTATCCATTATAAATTTTAAGGATTACAATGGCATAGAATCAAAGCCTGTTTTAATGAAAGTTTGGTAATGAGGCGATCTTGGCAATGTTATATGTGCATGTACATATATATATATATATGTGTGTGTGTGTGTGTTTCTATATTTAAATATAATACAAAATAGATATTTATATATGGCATGTATGATATAGGGATATATTTGCATTAGTCATGGATAAAAGAATAATATGTATTTATTTGTTCATTTTAACTATATAAGCTATTACACTATCAAATGATATTAACATTGGTATTCTATCTAAACAATATAAAATTAATTGAAGCTAATTTGAAGTGCTAGATGCTCAAAAAAAAAAACCATGCTTAAGCTTTATAAATGTAAGTTGTTTCGAAAATAAAATGGATACAGAAAAATACATTTGAAACTATGCTATGTATTGTCACACTTTTAATTTTTTTAAAATGTATTTACAAAATTTCCCCCTTTCTTTTTCTAAACTCTGCCTGGCATCCCTCCTTGCTCTCTTCAAATCTATGGCCATTTTTAAAATTAGAAACCAAACCATGCCGTAAGAAAACTTTAAGGAATACTGACTAATTTATGCCAACAGCAGGCATCTGGATGGTCCCCCCGATAATATGATCAAAAGGAAACATCAGGGATTGTGGAGATGCTCAGGGGATAAGTGTCCGTGAGGACCAGAGTTCAGGAACCCAGTACCCACTCCAAAGTCAAGCTAGTTGTAGCAGCCTGCCTGCAATCCGACTCTCCGGAAGACAAAGACAGGAGACCTCCAGGGAAAGCTGGCTCCATCCAGGCTCAGAAAAGACCCTGCCTCAGCAAATCAAGTGAAGCATGAGTAAAGGTTGATAAGTGACCAAGGGTGGAGCATGATGCAAGAAGACACCTGACTTCCACCTCTGGGTGATGAGGAAGAGAACGCCTTCTCTCACCATTCTCTGGATACTAGGAACTACATAAACCTTTGCAGTGACTGCACAGAAACTCATGCATTAAGTGAAAAGCACGTGAAACACACATGTTAAATAGTACTATTCATTGCCCTTAAAGTGTATCTGGACAGTCACCAAAATCTCAGGGGGAAAGGTGAAACACATCTGACAAAGAGCACAGGGAATAAAGTCGCCTGACCTTATGATGTCTTTCGCTTTGCATCCTATGTGCTTAAAGTCAAAATTCAGATGCAGTCCATCCAAAGGAAGATCCCATATTTTGCTTAATTTCCCCATTTCATTCGGAAAGGACCTCAGTTCCACGTTGTAACTGACATCAAGAGATGTCAGGTTTTCAAGACAGCCGATTTCAGGAGGAATCTTAATGAAATAGAAAAGGATAAAACCTGTTGGTAGGAGGGAATCAGTGTGGATGGCCAAGACACAAGACAATAGTGAACAAGAAAGGCTCTTAGATCCCACAGGCACCTTGCACAATCTTAACACAAAGTTAATCATTCTGCCCTAATCTTGCTCTTAGTTTACAGGATTGATGCTTTAAAGACAAGCAAAAATAAAGAACTTACCCCAGGTATGTGAGTTATTTACCACTTTATCATATTTTAAATTTTATTTGGGGTGTGTGTATACAAGTATATGTATGCATGTGTGTGCACACATAAACGTCTGTTTGTGTGTAACTTGCAGAAGCTGGTTTCCTCCATTCACCACGTGAGACCCGGGAGGAACCTCGGGTTATCAGTTACGGCAGCTACCACCTACTCAACCACCTAGCTGGTCCTATTTATAGCTTTAAAAACTAAATCTCTCTTAGCAATAAACCTCATCGAATACAATTTTGAAAAAAGAAATGAGTTGTTTATATTTATTCAAAACTGTTATTTGTGGCTCCATTCCGTTCTCTCACAGTGCCTATGGTCTTGAGTAAACCAGAAATACCAAATACTTACACTTTAGGTGCCAATCTAATAAAGTACTTTAATTTTCTTTTCTAATTATTTTTTTTCAGTTGGAGGCATTGAGCCTTGTGTATGCTAGGTAAGGATTATAATTCTAAGACTACTATAGCAAGGTTTTAAGCTAACTATAGTACACTTAGAATAGAAAACATTCATTTGAAAGAAAAAGTATAGGTTTTAAAAAATATCAAGCAATACTGAACATCAGATCTTCAGACCTTTGGTATCTTTTAAATTGGTCAACAGCTTGAACTTGACAGGAAAATATTTTTCTTCCATGTGTAATTAAAACGATGCTGACTCATTCAGGTGAGGACTGCTGCAGAGGAAGACTGAAGAGATCTAAGCATGAAGGAAAGAAAGAGGGGAAACACAGGCCTGTTGTCATCCCGTGAAGATAGGACATAGAGTCTGCCAGGCTCTGGGAAAGGTCAGAGGTCACAGACGGTGGCGCTCTTACAGCACCACACATTCAAAATTAGATATGCACACTCATATGTAACAATTCTTTAAAATATAAAACAAGAGGATTCGGGATTTGTTTGTTGGGAACTGAGCTTTCACTACGCCCACTTAGCACAGCTGAGGAGCACATCTCATTTCCAAAACGAGAAATACCAACAGATTTGAAAGTAGTTGTGGCAACACCAACTGAAATCTCTTCCCGAGTATCTGATGTCTTAAAACAAAGATGACCTCTCACCTCTTTCAGTTTATTATGAGAGAGATGCAGTTTCTCTAATCTTGACCACACGTGTGGCTTTTCACTCAGGTCCAAGATGGTGATCTGATTATGGCTAAAGAAGAGTTCCCTTAAGTTCAGAGATGTCCAGCGTGCAGGACCCGGCAGATGCTCAATGTTATTGTGGCTCATGTCCAAGGACCGCAAGCTGTGGACGACATGATGTTCTATTGAAAGCAAAGTGGGAATTTTCATAGGACACAGAGGAACGTCACCGGGAATTTTACCAGAATGAGAATTAGACGTAATTTTTAGAGCTACGCCACTTACATATAAACATGAACTTGAGCTTGTGTGTTCATACAGCACTTAGAAGAAAAGGTATTTTCCTCTAGAGTGGAGGCGGAAGTGAACAAGGATGATTAGACGCAAAATGGGTAACTTTGTCTATTGTGACAAAAATACGGTGGCACTGTGATTGTAAAAAAGGATGTTTGGGGTCTTTCACCAAAAAGAAAAAAAAAACTGCTTGCAGAGACATATATATTAACCCTTGATAGTCATACATCAAAGCATCATGTGGTACCCCATATTTACAGCTTACATATGTTCATTAAAATTTTTTTTAAAGAAAGAAAATTTGAGGTCCAGTTTCCCTTTGGACCATAGAGCATCTCTCTCAAAATGAGGGAAAAACAAAACAGTGTTTCATAAATTCTCATGGAGCATGAAAAATTATGGCAAACAAACATACAAGCGATCTTTGAGATGCTGCCTCTTCTACAGGGTTCATGATTGTGCAGCCCCCACTAGCCCTACATGGATGGCTTTCAGTTTATCGAGGGCTGCTCTGGAGATCATCACTAGAGCTGTGGATATGCTCTAGTCTCAATGAGAGAGGACAAAGCCTGGATAAGCCTGTCATGTGACCTGCTTGCCCTCCTCAAGCAGTGCTTCTCAAGTTCTCCAAAAACCTTAATATTCAAGAGTGCATGTGTGTGGAGAGAATAAAGACAGAAAGAAAGCAGAGCAGGCTTTTAAGCATACACTGATCCCTTCCACTCGCTGTATTAGAAACTTAATGTATTAAATCGTCAGCTAACACAGCATTGACATCTGCTTGACTAGAGTTTGGGTCTACAAAGAATTGTTTATATTCTTAAAAACGTATTATGTATTGTTGTGGTTGTGGCAGAAAAGCACATGAAAACTAGGGGAAGAAAGCTGTGTTGCAGATTACTTTTATCAGTCTAATCAGGAATGCATTCAAGACCAGCAAGAGTCGCTACGTTTTCCCAAAGCAATGTCTCTTTGGGTGCAGTTGTGACTCTAGCTGGACAACTATGTGTCCACTTGTGAAACCAAAGAAGATTTAAAACAGAAGCACATAGGCTGGAGGAGATGTGTGCCTGAAAATGGTGTTGGTGAAACCAGAAGCAAGGCTGGAGCCGTGAGCCTGAGAATGACAAAATCAGGAGCTGGATTAGAGTGTTAGTTCTCTGAGAATAAATAATCTCTGTTTCCTGGTAAATGATTTGCCACCATGTTTTCAGAAACACATTTCAAACATGGCCCCGTGTTTATTTAAAAGAAGCCACTCTGTGAGAATTGAAAATCTGAAGTTGAGCTCAACAACACAGATGAATTATGACCTTGGGAAGAGACTTCATCTCTAGCGAAATTATAAAATGGACATGATGGCAGAAGTCACCTTCTAAAATGATGAGAAAGACCAAAGAGAATGTCCATGTGGCACAATAAGAACAGGAGTGGGGTTTTGAAAAGATAGGCTTATGCTAATGGGTTTGTTTGCCTGACATTCTCCGTTACTAGGTTGTGGCTTTTACTTGCTTATAACATGCATACCTGTGCATATAAACTATGATTGTTTTATCTGCATGACTAAAACAGTTCTTAAAATGACAACACACTTGAAACTGAATTAATGTCTAAATTTTGGGTCTTTGAGGAATTTAACAAGTCCCCAAATCCCAGCCAGTTCATCCTGTCCAGATGGGGAACTATATATATATTCTCCTAATCTTCGCAGGAAATGTCATGGAAACAAATGAAAAGGTTACTAGTGTTCAGGCAACAAATAACCCCCATGTGAGCAGCTAAAACCCAAGAGAAACCAACATCCATCTGACAAACACTCAGCCCATGCCATCTTATTTAGCTATAGGGTGCTGCAATTAATTATTAATTATTTTGCTTATCACTACACTAAACATGGTAGGTAAGTTACTGTAAAAGTTAAGGAGATATATCTGTTGTTAAGTAAAAAATGGGTTTATAAATGCTCATGTCAAACCATTGCTTTGCTTCTAAAAGTTATGTAACCGTTCATTCAGCTTTACAAGTGAAATAACAATGAACTCACTGTGGAAGAATGAAAATCGCTTCTGGAATGCACGTGAAACTGTTTTGAGATAATTTTAAACTTGTTATGGAAAAAGGTAGGGCAGGCATCGCAGCTAAAGAAAGAAAACAAGATAATGAACATTTACATTACAATCTTAACAAGATTTCTGGAAAATTCACTAAGAGCAGTAACCAGTAATATACCACTTGTTTGTTCACATTTTACACTGAAGCATAAAACAATCTTACTTCTTAAAAGTATGGCTCGTGTAGGAGCCAGCCACTATAAGTTAAATAGAAACAGACAAACTAAAGGAAGTTCTTTACTTCCAACCATTAGCACCTGCCAGAGTAGGACTTAGCCAGAAGTGTAATGGAGGTCTGAGTCTCAGTAGTTTACCCTGAAGCAAGAACCCGGTTGCAGGAAGAACCACGAATTGAGATTACCCAAGCACCCCTCAAAAACATACCATCCAAAGGAAATACCTAATGTTCCAACCATTGTAGATAGGATCACCTGCCAGCACACTTACCAGGACACCCCTAGACAAATGTCAGCCAATCAGGGGTCCTGAACCTCTGAAACCCATCACCCCCACCTTTACTACTATAAAAACCCAACTCTAACTGAGCTTGGGGCTCTTCATTTATACCAATATGTTGGACATGCAGAGAGACCGAGTTTGCAAACTTGCATAAAATAAAGGCTCTCTGCTTTTACATATGGGACTCGGTCTCCTTGTTGGTTTTGGGGGGACTTTGTGGATCTAGGCATAACATTTGGGGGCTCATCCAGGATCCCCCAAGCTCACTGGTACTACCACCTGTAGAGCCTTCAACTGGCTGTTAAGATTTCTGTGATGTTTCATGTCTCATGTCTGTGTCTCATGTCTTTCTGTAAGTGGGCCCAGGAACCGAACGAGCCTGTATAGATAATCTAGGCAGACTGTGAAAAGATCACAGGTGGAGTGCCTGGGGCGATGTTTCCAGAGTTCTTCTGTAGAGGGTGGTTCCCTCTGGTTTCTATAGACAGACATGTGGGATGTATGTCTTGGTTCTGTAGAGAGACGGGTGGGTTGCACCTGCAAAACAGCTGTGATTTGGTTTGGCGCCAAGAGGATTTATCCGTTCATTGTCCTGTGTGTGTATGTGTTGTGTTTTTGTCCTAACTTAAACTGACGCTGACAATATGGGACAGATTCAAATCATGACTTCTTTGACTTTGATATTGGGATCACTTACAGGACTTCAGAGATAGGGCCATAAGCATGGGGTATATTTTCCTAAAACAGATAAGACAAATAACCTTTACCTGCCGCCTTAAACATTTAAGAAAGGAGTCAGCCTTGGCCCCAAGTACCAGGCTGCGGGGCAGCATGCTTGTGTGGATGGGTGGCTGGGCTATGCAGCCTTGTTGTTAGAATATATATATATATTTAAACATTAAAGCTGCACCTCAATGGTTTTATACTCAAAACTGTACCTAGCTCTGCCAGCTACACTTTGTTAATTTAATTAAAAGTCACACAAGTGATAATGGTTATAAAGATATAAAGGGATCACAGGAAACAGCTGAGGCTTACAAATGCACAGCAGGACAAGAGTCCCAAAGAATGTGCAGTTGTAACAATGGACCTTAACAGCTTTAGAAATGCCAGTGCCAGGTGATAGTCACCAGAAGTACCAGCTACAGTGATATGGAGCAGGCTGAGATCTAAAGGACAGGCTAAGTATATGCTGTCGAGGGTGGGACCAAAGAAGTACTTTATCTTTGATATTGCAGGAAAACATTTAAGAGATTTTAATTGTTAAAAATAATTTTAAAATAAATTTATAAGGCTGTGGAACATCTGCCTATAAAATGTTTTACATTGTTAATATTTGGAATTAAAACGAAAGACTAAAAATTAGGGTCATAGCCATAAGCACCAAAAGCTAACCAGAAACTGAAATGTTCATTTCTTATGATTCAGAAGACAATGACCTATGCAGTGTGATAGAGGGATTGGAATAGCACCCAAGCCTATGAATCTCAATCTTTTGGACGTTGTTGTACAGTAATAGTCTAGGACCACCTCCATGTCAGAGGCTTGAATTGAGGTTCACAACACAGGCAAAACAGCAGTTGTCAAATAACAATTGGAAAAATTTTATAATGGAGGTATCATTAAAACATAAAAACTATATTAAAAGGTAAAAGCATTAAAAATATTAACTAATGGTTTAAAATGTATTTCCTTGTTTAAGGTCTATTCAGGTTTAAAAATGTATGTTTAACCTTCTTGGCTTTGCTAACTTTGCTGGGTTTAAGCTATTTGGATAAGCTGAGTCATAAGTTTTTATATTAATACTAAGAGGTTTGGACGTCCTCTTCTGGGGAAAGAGTGTTGTTTCTATGTAAATCACTCCGGGGTAATTTTAGATTCAATGGCCTTGTTAATGATAGAGAACAGAACGCTCACACAGAAGTCGGATGAAAACTTGCTCAGCTGGTCTCCTTTGTTAACCACCTTACTTTCAGCTCTAACAGGCCCCTAATGATCTTGCTTCTTCTTATTCACAGACTAACGGTTTTTGTTTGAGAACAGGTCAATATTGTTTGACTGATGGTATTGAGGTCCCAGTATTACCCCCTTGAGTCCCCGGACAGTCAGGACCCATGATTGAGTCCTGTCATTGGTACTTGTGAAGAGGAAAAAATGTAGGGCCCAGGGCAGCTTTCCCAGGGCAAATTGGTACACACTTGCCAAGATGGGTTCTATAGATCAGCAGGAAGGTAGACCTGAGTCTCAGTTTGCCCTAGGGCAATGCTAGCTCTTAGAATCCCTCCTGTTCCCATTCCACCCTGGGACCTGTTCCTTGCCTTCCCAGGAGATAGCATTAACAACTAGATATAAACTTGTTCTGTGTTTACCTTCGGAATGACTAATTCAGTTTCTTTATTAGCTTTAGTGCAAAATCATTACATAGTGTGGACTTCTAGTCTTGTAAAAGCTCCAGCTTATTATAGACTGTTAGGAAATACAGCTTAGTCAGTCATCTCTAAAGTACTGATATAATTAGTTACAGGAATAAGCCTTATTTAGTTCCTCGTATATATTTTCAAAATCAAACTTAAATAATGAAAAACAAAGTTTATCTAATCAGATCAAACTTAAAACAAGTAATGAGAAGGAAAGTTTATCTACTCAGACATACCTAGGCAGCCCTCATACTTCAGATATCTGCAGAATATGGCATTTAAAATAATGATTAAAACACTTATTATATTAGTCAGAGACTTTGAGATCCTAGCACTGGCCCAAGGTCTCCAAAGAAGATTATGGGACACCATGATATCTCCACCTGGATTATAATAGTGCTGCCCACTGGACAAGATGCCCCAATGCAACACGTGCTTCAGATCCCGGTCCAGACTGTGGACAAACAGCAGGACACTGGAGAACTGATTACACCACTTTTGCCTAGACAAAATAAGGTCAGTCTTTTCCATGTCCCTGTTCCAGAGGAAAAATATTTACCTTATGCGCCTGGCTAAGACTGCAAGACTGCTGTTCTGGATATTTCTGCCTCTAATGCTATGGAGACCTGGATATGACTAACTGTATATGGACTCTGGTACCTGTCAATTTTAATAGATTTAAAAACTACTTGGTCTGTACTCAGTCAGATATACTTTATTTATCATTCTAGGATCTCTGATAGTATTGACGGCTAGAGCAGTTATAATGTCAGTTTAGCAGCAAAAGGTATCCAGATCCTTCCACAAAGCTACAGCCAGCTTGTTAGCTCATTCTAAAGCTCTTAAAAATGTTTTAAGGTCTGAGAATATAAACGATCATACTCTTTAAGGGTCTAAAAGAAAAGACTTAAGACATAAACACAGGTTAAGATATGGGAAATGTTTCTTATTTCTTCCCCCCTCTATGTCACAGTTCTAATAAGCTTGACTACTTACTGTTTGGGTCACAAGGTCAAGATTTTAGATTTATTATAGTTGCCTCTTAAATAAAAACCAAAAGGTGTTTCTCATCTCTGTCCAAACCATGCATGGTTCCCTGGACAGCAGAAAAATATACATGTTTCTAACCAAAATCTGTAGTATTTACTAGGATTCAAAGGCATGAGTCTATTCCTTCTGTTTACAGATGCCCGTTATCGGTTCTTTTTCTACAATATGGATTTTTTTTAAGTACATAAATTTTAATTTCTGTTCCTAGTTTAAATTTATCTCAATAGGCTTCCACTTGGCTCACAGACACATCTAAACAGTTGACTGCAACCTGTTCTGAATGGTGGCGAGCCTTGAACTTCCTGAAAGCTGATGTGGACCAGTCCAGCTGAGAAGAATGCTCCCTGTCCCTTCAACGAAGTCTGATGGATGCCCCATTGCCTAAATTCCCTCCCTACCTTGCAACCTGCTTGGCCCCTGATAACAATGCCCCATTAACAGCTTGAAGTAGTTGCAGAAACGAACACATCATCCCATGCTCCCTACCCAGAATAGATTGAAAGGCTGAGACAAGGGGGAACTCCTTGGCATCAAGGACAAGATAACTACCTATAGTGATAGACCAGAAAAATAGGTCCAGAGTTGTCAGTTAATGGATTTATTAACTTAAGTCATCCTTAGGTCCCAATAATACCTCCTTAAGACCACAGGGAGGCAGGACCCATGATTTGGTCCTGTCATCAGTGCTTGTTAAGGGGGAAATGTAGGAGCCAGCTATGATAAGCTAAATAGAAACACACCACCTAAAGGAAGTTCTTTACTTCCAATCATTATCACCTGCCAAAGTAGGACTCAGCCATAAGTTTAATGAAGGCCTGAGTCTCAGTAGTTTACCCTGAAGCAATACCTGGCTACAGGAAGAACCCAAACTGAGATTACCTGAGCACCATCCAAGAATAGACCATCCAAAGGAAATGTCTAAGGTTCCAACGTTGGAGATAGGATCACCTGCCAGCACACTTACCAGTACACCCCTAGACAAATGTCAGTCTATCAGGGGTCTTAAACCTCAGAAACCCCTTGCCCCCAGTTTTACTACTATAAAAACCCAAATCTAACTAAGCTTGTGGCTCTCTGTTTATTCCAATATGTTGGACATGCAGAGAGACCAAGTTTGCTTACTTGCATGAAATAAAGGCTCTTTGCTTTCACATATGGGACTCAGTTTCCTTGTTGTTTTTGGGGGGACTTCGTGGATCTGGGCATAAAAGCCATCAAATAATAAGATAGGATTTCCTATGCTCATAGATTGGCAGAATTAATAGTGTTACAAAGACCCTTCTACCAAAAGCAATTACAGATTCAATGCAATCCCAATCAAGATACCTGCAACATTCTTCACAGAAAAGGAAAAACAAAAATAAAATTAGTAACATTCGCGTGTAACCAGAAAAGACCCCAGATAGTCAAATCAATGGGGAAAATGCAGGGGTGGTACCATTTTAGATGAAATATATGTCAGAGTTATAGTTATAAAAGCTGAATTGTACTGGCACAAAAAAAAGACCCGTGACTCAATAGAACAAAATAGAAAACCCAAATGTGAATGTGCATAACCACTGTCATCTAATATTTGACAAAAATGCCAAAAATTCACACTGGAGAAAAGAGCATCTGCAGCAAGTGGTGCTTGGAAGGCAGAATGTCTACATGTAGAAAGAAGGAATTAGGCCTGTATCTATTACCTTAAACAATATGCATAGAGAGAGAAGATGTTTAAGTGAAGTAATGCCACTCGGGTCTATAATACCTCCCTCAAAAGTCATAGACTATCCAGCTGCAGGAGTGAGAAACACCTCTCAAGTTGTCGGTCCAAGAGATGCTAAGCCAATGTAGGCTGTCACTGCTGCCTTCCTGCTGCTGAAGACACAAAGTGCTTTGGAAATAGGACTTGGAGGATTCTTGCTGGATTTGACACAAAAGTACCCTTCTTGAGAGCTAGCTTTCATGACCACAGAAGGTGAAATGCAGTCAGCCAAGGGACTAATAATAGTACGGCCTGACCTGTTAGTGTTCAGGCATCTGTACTGGCCTGTCCTTGGGGTCCTGACAGAATATAGCCCCAGCAGCAGCCACTAAGAGCACCTTCTGTGCACATTCACTATGTTTCCTTTTAGAAGGTGGGCCTTGCCCACCCCCATCTCTTTCTTTCTTTCTCTCTCTCTTTCCCCCTCTCTCTTTCTCTCTCTCTGCTTCTCTGCCTATCTCTGTTTCTCCCTCTACTTCTCACTGACTCCCCCTCCATCTTTCTGCCTCTCTCTTCTCTTCTGCCATTCCTATCCTCAGAGGCTAGTATCTTCCCTTCTCTCCCCTCTTTTTCCATTCCCTGTCACTTAATAAAGAACAAAACAAAACAAAACAAAAAAAAACCCTCCATGTGAGCTCTCTCTCATGGCATCTTTCTCTCTCATACCAGTTTTTTAAAATTATATTGCCTACAAACAGCAATGGATAACATGACAACCTGTCCCTAAATGTTCAACAATGGCACCGCTATCCAGATGGAAACTGCAAGCGGTATAATTGGACGTACGGTCTGTTCCACAGAAGGAAAATCAAGACTAGTCCTGTAAGCCGAGTCACACGCTTGTGAGTAGTGGCATCATGGATATCAGAGAAGAACCTACGACTGCCATCTTCCTAAACCAGCATAATCCTAACTGCACTCTAACTGACTGCACTCTATCCTAACTGCATATCCTTCTGCCCACAGATAAGTGTAGCTCTCACCTCCTATCAAAGAAGATTCCTTTTGCATCAGACAGGTATCATCACAGAAATCCACAAGTAGTTAAAATACAGATGAAATGCCGGTCATGGGCCACGCAGCCCCCACAGATGAGAGAAATTCCACAGGGCTCCACCCACATATGAAGAACTACAAGCAATTAACAGCTACTGAGAGAGGGAGATTAGTCCTTCTTAACCAGCCATCCAATACCAAGTGGTCAGTCCTAGAAACATACATATATACAAGCAACACTAACAAGATTCAGAAGGTCACATTTATATAATCCTTTGTGTGTGTGTGTGTGTGTGTAATAAAAATAACTAAATAATAAGAGGTCATCAATTTTAGAGGAAGTGGGAATATGGGAAGTGGCGGAGGAAAGAGAAAGATGGGAAAATAAATGATTTAATTATACTTTAACTGAACCGTTTATTTAAAACTCTATTCTGCCTTTAAACAGCATTAAGGCATCCAGAATGTTTTAACTCTTTAGCTTCAGCAGTGAACATGAACAAAAGTCTGATTATTATTTGTAAGCCACGTGACTGTGCTTTTCCTATGATAATAGCCATGTGCTGCTATTTTAAATTATGGACATCTTTGAAAACAAAATTTTCAACAGCTTTAGTTTTACAGAAAATATGAGTGGAGCAGATGCACTTCCTGTTCCCCGCCTCCCCACTTTTCTCCTACTGTGGATCAGTGTTAGTTCAGCTGCAGGAAGGGGCCAGTACTGACATGAGCAGTGTCACCATTCACAGTTTAACGTCATCCCTGTGTGTTGATAAACATGGCCGCTGTCCATCATTGCTGTCATCTAGTCACCACCTATTTCTCCCTTTCTCTTCGTCAGCCCATGATAACTATGGTTCTTTTGACCAGCACTCATGGTTTTACCTTCTCCAGAGTGTTTTGTAAGTGAAATCAAGCGAGTGTGACCTTCCTTCACTGAAATATACATCGACTTTTTGTCTTCCATATGCCTTTTCCTGGCTTGATGGCTCATTTCATTATCAGCCTGTCAACTTGGTTTGTTGAACTGTGGCACACTTTAACTGAAATACCGCCTGTAACTTCTTAAAACACCCATATGTGTCCCTTTCTCGAAGGTCTGGTAAGGATGAGGTCAGCACACAACACTTACCAAGAGAATTCATCTGGGCACTGAAAGTCTCCACTTTTGGACAAGCCTCAAGAAAGTCTTCGGGTAGGGATGGAATATGGTTTTTACTAAGATTTAAAATCTTCAATTCCTTCAGGCTCAAGGGAGAAGAAATCCCAGATATTTTGTTTCTAGTGGGAAAACACAAACCCGAGGATTAAAATTTGAATGCTTTTATAGTGTAAAGGTATAGAATCAATTCACCCTCCAAGTACAGTTTCAAGGCACATTTTAGCCTCAAAATTAACTATAAAGATTCCAACTGACAAAATTGCCTAAATTAACAATGGCCTCCACTTTTTGTCATGTTTGCTTTAAATTCATTGCTATAGAAATATCTTCATTCCTTCTCAGCCATGCTAAGTTCGGTGGGATATAAGCTTGCTGTCTTAATGAGGCGGTTCTTACCCTTCCAACAGGAGCTGTTCCAGTTTCTCCACCACTTGGGCGAGGTTCTCCGGGATGGAAGAGATCTGGTTGTAGGACAGGTTAAAGTGTTTGAGGCTGGGACACTTCACCAAGGGGTCTAAAACTACTGTGGGTCCAATGTCATTCCGAGAGGCGTCGAGGTTGGCGATGCACGCCATTTTCAACAAGAAGGAAGGGAAGGCTGTGAATTTGTTGCTGTGCAAATCCAAATGCGTTAAGCACTTCAGAGTCTGGGAAGATAAAATTTCACTATTTCAAACTGAGTGAGAAAGAGCTTCGGTACCATTTCTGTTCTTCATACCATGGCAAACTAGAACCCATGGGGATTTTGATTTTGACTTTACAAAATAAAACCACAATGCTCAACGTAACTTCAGTATACTTACTAGGTCAACCATCCCTGCTGCAGCATGAGTTAAAGCATTAAAAATTCCGTAAGTGATTGTCTAAAGCAAGTTCACAAACATAAAGTTGATGCCTCAATTTAGCTTATTTTTAGAAATTACTTCTGTTAAAAGCAAGATGAGTCAAGGCTACTACGATGTATCCAACTCTCACGGTTAAATCTATCAGACACAGGCTCTCCCGGGGGCAATTTATATTAGAGTGTGTAGCAACTTCTGAAAGGTTATTTAGATATCTTGTAAAACCCACAATAATGGGGTAATTGATGCCCAAAACCTATATAGACTTAACCGTGGTAATACAGTATTATAAAAATATCTCTTACATTCTAAGAGAAAGGAACTTTTATTGGACCTCACAGCCAGAGTTAATAATTCTCCTTGAGGTTACTTAACACTGAAGACTGCTATCCTACTGTCGATCCAGCCTTTTTGTGTGTAACCTGCCTTTAAGACAGTGGTTATCAACCTCCCTAATGCTGTGACCCTTTAATACAGTTCCTCTTGTTGGGGTGACGCCCAACCATGAAATTATTTTCATGGCTACTTCATAACTGTAGTTTTGCTACTGTTAAGAATCACAATGTAAATATCTGATATACAGGGTATCTCATATTGGACCCTTGTGAAAGGATCATCTGATGCCCAAAAGGTCACGACCCCCCAGGTTTGGTAGCTACTGCTTTAAGAGAACAGTACAACAACCGTTCTTACTTGCCTAGGATTTCCCATGAAACTAGATTTTGTAGGCTAAGCGAAAGCAGAGCTGTAATCTTAAATTATGTACTCTCCCATGCCCCATGCCCTGGAATAATGCATGTGTATATGTATATTGTGGCAATAAATGCCAGCAATGGGAAGTATGCTAAATGTAACCTTATAAAACAAACATCTAGCTCTACAGTGACAGATGGAAGCTACATGGATATGGAGTGATAAGTCTGCGGTGCCGTTTGTTATACAGGTCAGTGATGTCGGTTTTAATCCTTGCAAAACTCTTAAAGATTTTATGAAAGAATCCCTTATTCCTTTCCCCATGTGATGTTTTCCGTGATGTTCAATAAATGGGGACTATATATCCCTTGTGAGGCAGACTATAGAAGATAGGGAGAGAGAAGTGGAGAATTCAAATCCAAACTTGCTCTTGGTAAAACCACGCCAAGAGGAAGTTTTTAAAATATCTTCCCTATCGCACCAAAGACACATTCCAGGTACTATGAGGTTCTTATGAATCTGTTTAAACAGGTGCACTTAATCCATGCAAATTGGATAGCAACGCGGTGCCCTGCAGGGACTCGGGGATTCAAAAGGCAAAGGGACTCTACCTCACACAGCTGCTGAGGGAAGCCAGTAAGTGCATTCTGGTGAAGTTCCAGCTTGGTGAGATGCTCCAGGTGGCCACTGAGACAGCACTTCTGGCTCAGGGCATCAATATCTTTCAGTTCGTTGGCAGAAAGGTCTAAGGATGTGATGTATTCTCTCTCAGAGGCCAGGGAAGAGGAACTATCTGAATGTCTCATGTGAGGCTGAAGCTTCGATGACCCTGTTTTAACAAATAACAAAGGATGAACATGTGCACACCCGGGTGAAAATGGACCTCTTCATGTCAGCAGATGGCGCTGTAAGAGAACCAGACCATAGTGTCTGTGCTGTAGTGAACGCCTCTCCGCATCAGGAGGCGGCTCCATAAGAGGACCAGATTATGGTGTGTCCTCTAATGACAAGGATGGAGAGCAGACAGAAGTATTTAACCAGGGAAAACAAAGACCTGCGGGAGAAAATGAGGAATGGGACCAGAGGAAACTGAACTTGGATTTCAGAAAACTCCTAAAAGATGTGGGCTGATACTAGTTATAAAACGTAAATCTTTGGACTGGCAGAACTCTATTTTATTTTTCTGCAGCCTCTGTAATCATTAGGTAAATACATATGAAAGTTGTGTAAGTTCAAATAGACAGCAAGAAAATTTAAATAATCAAAGCAAATTAAACAAAGCAACAGATTCTGCCCCAAATATCTACTTAGCTGAAATGATTTCCCGATACTTACTGAGACACTCATCTGAAGACAGTATTTTTCTTTTTCTTCTCAGTAAATCTTCATGATCGAAAACGGGGCCCTATTAAATAAACAATGACAAGTAAAATTGCTATAATTTTTGTTGATTGTGAGAACAGAACATTTCTATAGAGAAGCAACCAGGAAATGTGAGTTCATAATCGTTGGGGGAAGAATAAGCAAGAAAAGAGTTCAAAGAGGAAAGTAAGAGAAAACTTAATTTTACTGTGCAGACGGCCTCTGTATTGACCCTTGCCCCTCTTTTTTATGTATTTGTAGAAGGGTCAAACTCTACGAACCAGACTGGCCTAGAACCCAGGACCCTCCAGACTTGGCTTTCTGGTGCTGACGCTTGAAGTGTTCTCAGGCCTTGACCTGAGTTTCAAGAATCAGGCAACTTAAAGGCAGAAGTTATTACTTAATTGTAGTAATTACAACTGCCAATTACAAGCACTGTGACCTAATTTATCACATTTGCCTACAAACACTCACTGTACTTATCTTCATATCTAAACTAAAGTCTTAATTTTTGCTTAATTTTATGTTGAATTAGCACATTATTTGCAAATGCATGCATGATGAAACAAATATACCACAGGTATCACAATATAATGAAACATTCATATTATACACTGATCAAATTACTTAGGGGGATTTGAAATGACTGATTTTATAGGAATAAATAATAGACTTATGTATATCCTTAAATATCTTGGCTTTCTTTAGACAACCTTCTTTTTCATTTTATTAATTTTGTGTGATGAATGTGGGCTTGGGGATTCACATGCCCTGGCTTGTGTGTGGAGGTCTAAAAACAGCTGGGTGGGGTTGGCACTTCCTTCTACCTTGTAGAAGTCCCAGGAGTTGCTGTCAACAGGAGGGCACAGCAAGTCCCTTTACCTGTTGAGCTTCTTTTTTGCAGCAGGTGGTGACTAATAGAGACTTATAACAAAGAGCTGAGAAAAGGAGATGCTGGACTGCCCTGCCCTGAATGAGGTATCTGCATCACCTCTCCAGGGTTCAAGGAACATTTTAGAAGGGGGCAGAAAGGACAAATGAGTTGGAGGGTGGGCAAGCTTCTTTCCCAAGGTCACTGTTTAGATCTGATGCAGCCATCGCACTTATGAACACACTGTGCTGTGGTTGACCACACAAGACATGAACAAAACTGGGCCTACCAGCATTTCTTCATGCAAGGGCTCATGAGGCTCCACCCATCCCCCCGGGACTACTGACTGATAATGGTGCTAGAGGAAGGGGGGTGAGTTCAGTTTGTGGTGTAACCACTGACAGGTTGTCCATGCTCCAGTAAGGAATTTTCTACCCAGGCTCCTATAAGCAGCCCTAATAAACTCAGTGCGTCTCTCTCTCTCTCTTTCTCTCTCCCTCTCTTCCTTCTTCCCTTTCTTCCTCCTTCCCTTCCTCCCTCTGCTTTTGTCTCTTTTTCTGTCTCTGTCTCTGTTTCTCTCTCTTACACACACACACACACACAACATGAAAGTGGCAGGAGGTATTTTAGGAAACAGAGTTTTAGCACGAGTGGGAGAAAGATGAGAGAAGGGGGTGAAAATGACTATTGTAGATTATATTTTAAACATTAAAACTGTCAAAGAAGAAAACAAATAAGGAAATGAATTTATTTTGAAGGATGAAAGGAAAAATACAGAGTGAAATAGAGGTTGCCAGAGCGTGGGAAGGTGAAAGAGCGGCCAGCCGAGCCGAGGGTAAAAATGCAGAGAGGGAGAAGGGCGTCTGTGTTGTATGTGCAGGCGCATGGCTGTGGTCAGTAACGTCCTGCTGCATGCTTGTGAGGAAGATGCTGGAAACCGCATAGTATGTAGCACCATAGTCACAATCATGTCTAAATAAATCTCTCAGCTTTTCACTTTCATAGACCAGAATAAAATTCCAGCCAGTCTATATCAGAAAGATTAAATCTGGAGATACAGTGCATTTAAAAATTCTTAAGGCTATTTCAAACAAAAGTCTTTCCACCTCAAATTTTCAGATTAAGGGAGATTACTGTACTTTTGTCATTGCCAGCAGTATGGCAAATGATGTGAGACATGTTAATTTCCTTTATTATAATAATCATTTTATACTATATGCCTTAAATATATACAATAAAGGTAGGTTAAAGGCTATTTCCATAATAAAAAGACATTTTAACTGTACAATACTGTATCATCGTCAAAAACTAAGTTAGCATTCATCTTTGAAAGTCACCCTAAAAGTGGTGTCATTCTCACTATCAAGCATCTTGTAGAAATATGTGTGTCTTTTCATTTAAAAAAACAGAAAATGAATACTAGTGGTGTGCATGAAATTCAATAATTCTCAATACAGATGTATATGTATGAATCCAAGTTAAAAGTTCATATGTTTTCATGTGTATGCATTTGAGTATCAGGTAACTCCTTGTTAATCACATCTAGCTCGGCAGGAGTTCAGTTAACAAGAGAATGTCAGGACCAAGCACTTAGCATAAACAGCATGGAACTCACCAAGGAACTGGAATGCCTCTGGGAATTTGCTGAGCAACGCTGCAAAGCTGGATCTCTGTAAAATTCTCCTACACTAATCGAATTCGACTTCTTTTTCAGGAGAACTGAGTTCTCACTGCCTGCTTTGAAATGAAAGGATAACAAAGTGAGAAAGAATAACAACCAAAGTGAGAAAAAACGAGCTGAGCATCATAACTCAGTCAGGAAGCTTAAATATTTTCATTAGCAGAAACTTCGCAGGCTCAGAGGAGAAGAGTGATTTCCATACAGACATAAGAGCCAGCATTTGGAAAGCAGCAGCTAACAGACACGTGATCCTGATGACGTGGGTGTCCTCAGCACTGGGGGCGCAGGAGGCAAGAGAGGATACAATGGGGTTCACTGACTGCCAGCCTAGTGGAAAAACTAAGCTCCAAGCTCAGCAAGATATCCTGCTCCCAAGACATAAGGGAAAGAACAGCAGAAAAGGAAGATACCTGTTGTCCTCTGTCCTTCTTGAAACACACCCAGACATACTATATATACATAAATATATATATAGATATAGATATAGATATATTGTATATACACACATGAACAATACAAAAAAACTTTACAATTAATTTTCTTTGAATATGAAATAAAAATGGTAAACAATGTTGGCGTTTTCAGTTAAAACTCAACTACTGTCTTTTTTCTTTCATGTGTATTAATTGTATACCTGTATCAGCCTCAACATTGAGTGTTAGATAGGGATAACCCAATGCTGAAGTTGTTCATGGTCAGGAGACATAAGTCAAGAAAATCAACAATCACACATGCAGCAGTAAACATGTGTAGAGGAAGCAAAGGAAGGAAGCACAAAGGTATGACCAACACTTTTTCCAGTTCTCTACACTTTCTTACAGATTTTTAAGTTTGGTTCTAAATATTGGAAAAGACACTTCAAATTATTTGACATTCAACAATCTTGAATATGATTCATCAGGATTTCATATTTGGGGGTCAGCTGGCAGCAGTTTTTTAAGTCATTTATTTTTGTTTTTGTTTTTAGCAGTACTGGGGACTGACCCAAGGCCTCTTGCTTCATACATTCTAGACAAGTACGTATCATTGAGCTATCCCTATAATTAGCAATAATTCTTTCATGAGAGGGAAATGAGGATGAAAGGAAATTAAGAGTTTTCAGAAATTATGTGAAGGAAGAAGTCATACTTGCAAGGATAAATATTGAGGAAATATTTTTAGAAAAAAAAGGTAAGATTTTCAATTCTACCACTCTTTAGCTTGGAAAGAAAAGAAATGAACTTAAGTGCCAAAAGTAAATTATAAATTCAAGATATCAAAAATCAATTTCATATTGTATAATATAAATCCTGATATAAGCACTAACTCTCTGATTGAATATGTAAGTCTAACTCATTCTATAGTATAAATTATTTTATTAATTATTTTAATAAAGGACTCAAAAAATGGCTGAGTAAAGATGCCTACTACCATGTCTGGTGATCTGAGTTTGATACCCAGAAGCCACATGGTGAAGAGAGAGAACTGACTCATGCAAGTGGTCCTCTGACCTCTGTACATGCATGGTGCCATGCTCACTCTATAAATTAGTTAAATATGTCAACCAAATTGGATACAAATTTGGGGAGGTAGGTAGATGGATGTGGATATGGAAGGCTTTAGGGGAGGAGTGGGCTGTAGACTGTCAGGAGTGGTTGTCATGGGCTATTGCAAGCCATGATGCAATTAGAGCTTATAGCCATTGATAATTCAGATGTCAACCTACCAGAGGAAGTATTCCCTGATGGGGTTTCCTGTCAGCAAGCCTTGCTGGCCACTAACTCCGAAAAATGGTGCTTTCATCTGTGATTCCACTTGTGCAATAACAGCTATGATTCCTCTCCATTACCATGCATTTTCATGTAATGTGCACATATAATCTCATGATTGCATCTCACTCTTATGGGCACATTTATCCGTGGGTGATCAGGAAGATGACTTTTCATTTGGATATATGATTTTGATATATAGACTATATATTAGGACTTGCTTCATAACTTGATCTCTTTGTCCCAAGAGGACTGCAGATACTTCAAAGCCTGCTTCTTTTTCTTGCTCAGACTAACTGCATACCATAATCTCACTTTCACCTCAAAGCAAGTTCAAATTGGGCTAAAGGTTTTTTTTGTAAATGGATCATGAGTTTAAAACCTTCCAGTTATGCTCAAGGTCAAAGCTGCAGATGTCCAACCAAGGTTACTACATAAAGCACCCTAAGAAAAGCATGCCAATTCTTTGCTTGCCAGTCTGTTAACAATAGACCTATGTCTCAAAGTTTGTCACTGGGCACTGTGCCCCACCCCCATCTGGTTACAGCTTTACTCATGTAACCTTGGACCCTTGTGTTCCCATGGCAATGGCTCAGTTCCTAATCACTTACTCTAGGAATGTGTTTTTGAACAATGAGAGGTAACTCTTACATTTTTTTTTCTACCTCTTCAAGGCTCCTGTAAGGAGAGTTTTTAGGCTAGAAGAGAGAAGATGAAGCTAGAGGAAGCTGGGAGTAATTTGAAGTAGGACAGGAGAGTTAGAACTGAGACAGAACAATAAAAAGACTGATTTGGAAAAGCACATGTGAGAGTTTATTTTCCCTCAAGAAAAGTCCATTTCACTTGTTGTGGCTTCTATTCTGAACCCTGCAGAGCATCTAGGGCCTACACCCCCAAAGGATCTCGTTAGAATCTAATCAAAATGGGTGAGAGTATCAAAGAACTGATAAAATATTATATTAAAATATATTAATAAAGGAGACTGTATATTTTAAATATCCACATACAATATAATAGCTATTCCATGTCATCATTGCCTTATGTTACATGTTTGGAAAGGGTCTAGCAAAATACTCTTTACATAAGGAAATAATGCCTTGATATTGATATTTATGTTACCTTTCTAGAATTTTTCTTTGTTCAAAGATGCCTAATGGGTGGGAGAAGTGATTTCATGGAATGAGCATGCTCAGTAAGTATGAGGTCTTTTGGTTCCAATCTCAGCCACAAAAAAGAAATGATAGAAATGAATGATACTTTGATCCTTCTCACCCAAAGCTTTCAGCAGACTATATTAATTTAAAAAGCCCCTGAGTCGCACAGGAAACAAAAAAAGGCAAATTATTAGTTGCAGATGACAAAACCCTGTACTTAAAGGACCTCGAATGTTCTATCAGAAAACTCTTACAGCATGTAAACACCTTTCTCTATAACATCACAATACAAAATCAGCAGCTTGTCAGAGATCTACAGACTTGACAGAAAAGAAATAAACAAAAGAGTCATGGGAGCTTTAAGAAAATAAAATACATAAGAATAAACCCTTTCTGAGAAGATGGAAAGATTTTTACAAGGAAGAATTTTTAAAATGCTGAGAAAAGAAATTGAAAGACAATACTGGAAGATGGAAAGACCTCCCGTGCTCACGGATATGAGCAAAGCAGAAATATTGCATAAAACAATTCACAAATGAATAAAGAAAACTCATTCTGGAAAGCTCACAATAGAATTTATTCATGAAGAATGAAATTATGCTGTGTGCATTAATATAAGTGAGGCTCATAAGAGAGGGGCTATTTGTAGGAATAAGTTGAGCGGCCAGAGGGGATGTGGATGCTGAAGGGTAATAGGGATTAAATATGAGCAATGTAAAAAAAAACTACAGATGTATTAAAATGTGTTATGATGAATCCTGTCACTTTATACACTAAAAATTATTTTTTAAATGTGTAAAAAAATAACAAGTCCCTTAGCTCATTTTTTAGCAAATTGAATTGTATGAAATGTTATTCATAACTGCTATCATCATACATATTGTTCTATCAATTTTAAAAATTATGTCAGGTGAATTATTAAAATAGTAATGTTTTATAGCCATTATAAAATCCAGTGTAGGAGTTATCTCGCTCTAAGAGTGCATGTGGCCAAGTCCTCTGGCTTCCACAGGGAAGCGCAAGACGTGGTTTCTCCAGCCACAGCTTTAATTAACTGCAGCCCAATTTGTCCCCTTTCCAAATGAGTCAAAGCAGCTTTTCATGTGAGTCCTCAGTGTTCAATGCCAATGCATGGATGTGAGCTGCAATGAACCTTCAATTAAAACAGATACCTTCGCTATCCAAATCATCACTGTGGCCAAACACGCTGTCCATGGAAGAGTCAGGAATGAAGGTCCATTCACCAAATTTCGCCAGGGCATCTTCAGAAAAGTTGCCATCACTGCCTGAAGTTACTCCTTCTTGCAAAGTGTTTTTCATCTGATATCGGAGCACTTTTCTTGCTAGGACAGATCCTGTGTCTAAAAATAAACCAACTCGTAACTTAGAAATCAATAATTATAAACATAATCACGCCTTATGCAAGCTCCTTATACACATCTTGAGCTTATAAGGTTTGTTTTTTTTTTCTCTCTCTCTCTCTAGAATCCCTTTACTGCTGCAGTAACAGTACACACTGTGCAGGGGCCATGGTGCTCTTCTTTGTATCATTCCAGTGTTAGCACAAGTGCTGCTGTTCAATGAAACTTGGGTATAAATAGCCACTTTCAGTCATTATGAATCTTACTTTCTTCAGGAAAGGAACAGGACTGTGGAGCCAGAGGCAGACCTATGCGATGCCACTTGCAAGCTGGTTAAACTTTCCAAGGACCAATCAGTTCACCTGGAAGGTGCAGATGGCAGCTTCAACAAAGGGTTGTAGGAAAAAATAAATAACATGATGCTTAACAAATGAATAAAATTTGCTCAGTGGCTCACACGGTGGAATTTTGAACTCAACACTTGCGCTGCCTAATTTCATGTCAACTTGACATAAAGTTGAATCATCTGAGAGGAGGGAACTTCAATTGACAAAAATGCCTCAGTAAGATTGGGCTGTAGGCAAGCCTGTAAAGCATTTTCTTAATTGGTGATTCATATGGGAGGGGCCTAGCTTCTAGTGGGTGGTTCCATTCCTGGGTTGGTGGTCCTGGGTTCTATAAGAAAGCAGGCTGAGCAAGCCATGGAGAGCAAGCCAGTAAGCAGCATTCCTTCATGGCCTCTGCATCAGCTCTTGCCTCTGGGTTCCTGCCCTAACAGAATTCAGTGAAAACAAACCCTTTTCTTCCCAAGTTGCTTTAGATGAATTTCACTACACCAATATTAACCCTAAGACAATATTCTCCTCAATTTTTTCCTATACTTTATATTTATCTTATACTAAGAATAAATGTACTGGCAGTCACCATTAATCTACAGAAACTCTAGATTTCTTCAAATATTACTTTCATGGCTCACATAATAAAAATGTAATTCAGTCAATTAGAAATTGAGAAATATTGTAAAGTTATGAATCCATAGTTTTCCCTTAGATAAACTACCAATGAAATCATGATTTTTACCTTCCAGTAAAGTGACATTAACATTTTAAAAATTATAGCAAAACTTGTCAATGTAAGATGTTCACACAGAACTAAAGAAATACTAAATCTAAATCCCACTCTATCAGAAATCAGAAAATAGATAGGCAAGGTGGTTCACATCTATAATCCTAGAACTAAGAAGGCAAAAGCAGGTTTGCCACAAGTTCAAGTCCAACCTGCTCTATTTAGAGAGTTCCCAAGACTACATAGAGAGATCCTAAAGAGAAGGATGTAGACATGGGGTGGGGAAGAAAAGAGAAGGCTGGAGAAGAGAAACAAGAAAGGAAAGGGACGGGAGAGGATAGGAGAGTGGGGATGAAGGAGAGGGGAAGAAAAGAGTGGGGGAAGAGTAGAGGTATCATTTGTACAACAATTTTCTGAAACAGTGTTTTATTTTCATATATATGCTATGGGACAATGGTCTGTACCCTGTACTTGTATTTTAATAAAACACTGATTGGTCAGTAGCCAGACAGGAAGTATAGGCATGGCAACCAGGCAGGAAGTAAAAGTAGGGTGACAGGAACAGGAGAATGCTGGGAAGAGAAAAGACGCAGTCTTTAGCCATCACCCAGACACAGAGGAATCAAGATGAAAATACCTCGCTGAAAAAGGTACCAAGCCATGGGGCTAAGATAGACAAGAATAATGGGTTAATATAAGTTATAAGAGATAACAAGAAGCCTGAGCTAATAGTCAACCAATTTATGATTAATATAGACTTCTGTGTTTCTTTGGGGCTGAATGGCTAAAGGGTCGGGCAGGACAGGAATCTCAGCTAACACATATGTACAATTAACACAACTCAATAGAATTTTTAGCAGTCAAAACACTGTTATACCACAGTTTTCAGTCCTTTCTTGGCCAGGTTCATGCTATACTGCCCACGTTCCCGCCACTAATTTTCACCACATTTTATGCTTGCTGCAAATGATTCCACTGGATGATTTTCCCATGATTCTTCTGAGTGTTTCTATTTTCCTCCAGCCTTTTGTTATTATTAATAGTTTTAATCCACATCCTTATGCACAAAGAATCTATGTTCTGGATCTCTGATAACATTGCAAGTAAAGATTATATATATATAACCTATGTGTGTGTGTATGATAGATTTTAAAAATTCAAAAACATATATATATATATATATATATGAATTGAAAACATCAATAGATAATACAGAATATCCTCAGAAAGAACAATTTTAACTACTGTTGACATGTGAAGTACTTACTATAACATGTGGTTTCAATATCATTTACTCCCAACTGGTCATCGCAAATTTATAAATATCCAGTGTCATACACTATATGTGGAGCAGTAGCATAGATAATAAGATTCCAACCGTGTACAAAACTAGCATTGATTTCACTGTACCTACAATCTACTTTTTAAAAAAGGTTGTAAAAAGAACACATACAATTATCTACCATGATGAGTGAATACATGTATGTAGATCAGTGGGAGAGTGTTTCCCCTCCATGAACTAAGTCCCACAGTCAAAGCAAAACTACTAATTATTACATAAGAGTTACATAAAGCATTCTATTGATACTTACTTGTTTGTTTCCTTAAATTAGATGACTTATCTGGAAATAAAGGACCAAGCCAAGAAGGATCAATTTTCCTTATGCAAAATCCTCCAAGGCAAATACTGTTGTTGGCCAGATCCAGGGCAAGCCTCCTTAGGAGCAAGCTGATGACCTGGCTGTCGCCCTTTTGGATGCTTATTGTCAGTGCTTTTCGTACATCCTGTTCACGGCATCCACCGTTAAGCAACAGTTCCACCAGTTTTGGACTGTTCTCTTTCTCACATACCTAGTTTTACAAAAAAGAAGAAAAAGCGCACACAAAATTTGCATTTCTTCTCTTTGGCCAAACAGGAAAAAATGGTGCTTGCTATGGTCATTCTTTATACTTCAAATCTAGGTTGAAATGATATGAAAAAAGACAAAACTTATTCTTGTGATAGACAGGAGAAATAAATGAAATTCTTGTCACAGATACAAGACTAGCCTAAATCAATAATCTGACAGCTGCCAGTCAGTGATTACAAGAGACTTCTTCACCCTTTCCATCCCATCGCAGTCTGCATAATGCTGCCCATAATGTCTGACCATGTGACTTCATATCCATCATCAGTCTTGCATATTTTTCTCTTCCATCATTAAATTCTCAAAAAGTATAGCACTGTTAATTTAATCTTTTGCCTGAATAGTTTTTAGTTATGCAACCTTTGCGTAAATGAATACACACATTTTGCATTAGCATAAAATAAAGTACATTCAGTAAGTCTATTTAATGTCAATTATCTGCTCTTCAGTAAATCTGTTCATAGGGACAATTATGTGCTAGGTAAATGAAACATCTGACAACTGAGCTAAATTATACACAAGGAATACAGAATCCAAGGATGTAAAAACAGATTTTTAAATTTTTTTATTTACTTATTTTATTTACTATTGTTTCTGTTGCTGTGTGTTGTTGGTATGGTGGAAGGGAGCGATACCATGACTTTATCAAGGCAGACCTTTTCCATCAAGTTATAGCACTACATCCTAAGGTCTGGCAGCCATCCTGATTCATGCTCAGATTGTGTCTTGTCTATCTCCTTATCCCTGCCCCCATCCACATCCACAACTCCACACATCCTCTTTTCTTGGGACCTGAACTCCTCACTGAAGCAGGCCTCCAGCAGTCAGCTATCGGTGCCCTACCCACAGGAAGAGTCACAAAACAATGCTATGAGTTCAATATTTGGGAGAATACAAAGATGAACACTGTATACTTCTATTTTTGGACAACCCCTAAAACATAAAGGAGGCATACATAATCTCTCAGGGACCCACAGAAGTCAATCTTGATATTATCTCAGGTTTGGATGTGCAGGAAAGGGATTTGAACGAAGAGGATGGTCAGACATGTTTTTCCAAGATGCAGCAAGAAGGGCTGAGAAGAAAACGAAAACCAGTGTGCTACACAATTAGGGTGGCCAAGAGCAAGTGATGGATGCCTGTTAGAGTCCAGCCCCTTCAAGCTACTGAGAAAAAGTGACAGGTCACACACAGAGCCTGTAGCCTTTCCCTCACATCTCTCGTAAGCAGCCCAAACAGGCCATCCATACCCACTGTACTGATGATTAGGCACCAGACTTCAGTCAAGTAGCACAGATCACATTCTACGCTGCTGACTCCTCATGATTCAGGACTTCCCTTCCCTCAGAGACCTCACTTCTTCTGAAGGGTTTTGTTGTCAAAACATTAACAAACCTTGCCTGAAAGACAATATACCTCAGCTCCTTTTTCTGAAGCCTATCTTCCCCTGTTCCTCCTCAAAATCTAATATTTGATGCCTCGGCTTGGATAAATACACGTCATGGAGAGGAATGGTTTTAATGAGACACTTTGCCAGCCCTTGGTGAATAAACCCACTAAACTCACTGGCTTGCCAAGATAGACTTTGATACACTTGTACTTTTATCTGTCTCTGATCTGGGGTAAGTAGATATTTATCACATCTTCCCATGAAAAGTTAACATAATAGCAAAGAAACTAAAAACAGTGAAAATCGTTCAAGCAATAGCCTTTGTAATGATTCAGTCACATAACAGGACTGACACTTCCGGGTTCCAGGGCCATTCTTGTGTGGACAAGCCCTCAGGCAGAAGTGCCTAATGATTTCGGGAATCTTAAAGGACCCCACGTGACTCACATGTAGCATGGTTGCATCATCTACGTATGACGCAACTATGTGAGTCCTTGCGTGCATACGTGAGCTCCATCATCTGCCTATGACATAACCACGCCCTCCCCCTGTGCGCATGTGCTAGGCAGCCCTTAAAAGCTGGAGGTGTCAGCTGGGCGGTGGTGGCGCACGCCTTTAATCCCAGCACTCGGGAGGCAGAGGCAGGCGGATCTCTGGGAGTTTGAGGCCAGCCTGGTCTACAAGAGCTAGTTCCGGAACAGGCATCAAAGCTACAGAGAAACCCTGTCTCGAAAAACAAACAAACAAACAAACAAACAAAAACCTGCTGGAGGTGTCATCTTCAGTTCTCTCTCTCTGCACATTAACCCTCGCCAGGCCTGTACACCCCCTAGCCCCAATAAACTCCTAAGCAGGTTTGTTGTGTGTTCTATGTTTCCTTCTCACTTGCGCCAGGTAACTTCAGCCTTATGTGCTGTACAGAGAGAACAGTTGGAGGACAAGGTCTGTGGAAATGGAAGGGGCATATTTGGAGTCAATTACACTCCAACAGCTGGAGGAGGCATTAGACTGAAAACACCCACCTATAGCATTGGGTAAACTTTGACATGTCCCCAGAGGACACATGAACCTGCCCAGGAGAGGGGTGAAAAGGGTCCCAACATCAGCTATCTGGAGAACAATAATTCAATCGGAACCTCATGGGAAGTTAGCTTGCCTTATAAGAACGGTTATCAAAAGGACAGAAGCTAAGATTGCTATCAAGAGTGTGGAAAAAGGGGAACACTTACAAACTATTTGTGAGAATACATTAGAACAGACCTTGTGGGAAACAGTATGGAAGTACCAAAATATAAAACCTAAATGTAGGATCAAGATGTGGTGGCATGCCGGGCGGTGGTGGCACACGTCTTTAATCCCAGCACTTGGGAGGCAGAGGCAGGTGAATCTCTGTGAGTTTGAGACCAGCCTGGTCTACAAGAGCTAGTTCCAGGACAGGCTACAAAGCCACAGAGAAACCCTGTCTCGAAAAACAAAAAACAAAAAACAACAACAAAAAAAAAGATGTGGTGGCTTGAGCCTGCCCTGGTCAATATAATATAATATATATATATATATATTATATTAATATATTCTAGACCAGTCAGGCCTATATAGTAAGATACTTTCACAAAACAAAAACAAAAAACAAACAAACAAAAAAAAAAACCCTAAAATTTTTTCTTTTCTTTTGCTTTTTTGAGACAGGGTTTCTCTGTGTAACAGCCATAGCTGTACTGGAATTAGCTTTGTGCAACAGGCTGGCCTTGAACTCACAGATCTGCCTGCCTCTATCCCTCAAGTGCTGGGATTAAAGGCATGCATTACCAACACCCAGCAACCCTAAAACCTAAAATTAGCACTACCATAAGATTCAGTAAACTCATTACTGAATCTATGTCCAATGGAAGTGAAATGTTGAAAAAGAGATTTGTACTTCCATGTTCAGCAAATATCCAAATATGAATCAAAATATGAAATCAATCTAGGGATCCATTAGGAAGCAAATGGATGAAAAGGATGGAGTATATACAAAATGGAATGTCATTTAGCCTCATTTACCAAAATCTTATCACTGAATCACAATGGAAATGAAACTAAGGACCAGCAAATGAGCAGAAGGCAGACAAAAGAATACACTACGCCACTCACACTTAGAATACAAAGTTGATCTAATAGAGCTGAGAACAGAACAATGCTTACCAGAGGCTTGCATGGCAGGGAAAGTGATGGGAAATTGCCAGTCACAGACACATAACCATTAGGATTTTAAATGTCCAGAACAAATAAATGCATAGAGACAGAAAGTAGGCAAGTGATTTCCTAGAGCCAAAGAGAGAAATAGGCAAATGTCCGGGGAGAAGAAATGGGAACTAGGGCTACTGCCTAGGAATTTAACTGTGAAGTGGTGAAAAGAATTTTAGCATTGACTCTGGTAATACCAATACAACTCTATACAAACACAGGCACACACAACTGTAACTGTCTTTTAGGGAGGAGCTCTCAGTGCGTCACTTTATTGCTCTAGTTGATGTCAACCTAATCAGTGATCCTCCTGTCTCCTCCTTTCATGATTGAATTATATACTTTAAGCATATGAGTTATATTATGTGTGAATTATGTTTCAGTAAATTTGTGTTTGTGGCTATTTTGTTTGTTTGTTTTGTTTGGTGAGGCAACAATGTGGAAGAGTAGGAGAAAATGTTGTGAAAGGCCAGGGCCAAATAACAGAGACAAACGGAAGTGAGGCCGGGAATATTTACCTGATAAATTAGAGATGTTGCCCCCTTTGATTGGTTGGCATCAGCTCCCAACAGAAGCAAACACTCCACCATGATGCTGCTATTCTGGTCGCAGGCTCTCTCCAGCATTGTGCTTTTCAGCTCATCATCCACCGCCAGCTTTGCAAAACATTTGCAACACAGATTGAGAAACTAGAAAGAATGGAAATGAGGATTAGAGGCAGCCGGGGCGGGGGGGATAACATTTAGCCCGTAGGCATCAATGCACCGTATACCTGCTCATCCTTTTGCTCCATCACGCTGGAGGACATCTGATGGAATATTACCAAATCAAATGAGTAGTGCACCAGAAGCTTGGAGAAAGACGCTGACAATTCAAGGATTGCCAAGATTGTCTGCAAGCCCTGGAAGAGGAGCAAAACTAGTTATAGTAAATAATATAAGCAATTATTGGTAAAAAAAATAACTCAATGATAAACAACAGTTTATATCTGATACTTAATGCCTCCCTTGCTCATCCAACTAAACAGAAAATCTTGAATTTGTATCTAGAGACTGTACACCTTGGAACAATTGTAAAAGCCTCATTCTCTCAGTACTAAGAAACATCCCCTGTTTTTTAATCTCCTGTTGAATCAACCTTATACTATCATAAATCTTCATAAAACAATTATATGTTTGCTTTAAATATAGTTTGGTGAAAATTATTTCAGACCTCTACTTTAGGAAAAAGCAATCAAGAAACAAAATCACTAGAGGCAAAAGTAGCTCATGGTAAGTCACAGAGGATGGCCATTTTTATGATAATAACTTGTATTTGTTCAAAATTTAAGTAAAACCAAAAAAACTCGCTACTGGAATTTCTTTAGCATTTTATAGGAAGAAGAGAAAGCAATGTAATGCACTGATTCTCCAGACCTAATAATGAACACTGGATCTTTATAGGCAATGCAATTATCTGCACCATCTATAACTAAAATACTGCAAAATGATAAATAGTTTTAATTAACTAGAATGTCCAACTGGTGTACAGTGAGAGTTGCAAGAGGTACTGGTGGGGACCTGCATAAGCTCCTGGCTCCCTAGAGGGTACGCACTGTAGTTTGCACTTCCTGAACATCTTGAAAGCGCTGTAAACTGGACACCAGAATTTTTGCCAGGAGGTGCCCTGTCCTTATGCAGAAATTCTTCTTTGTAATCAAGCATCCTGTAAGGTGTAAGCCCAGGCATTGAATTTCTAGAATAAAAGAGAAAAATCACAAAGGTAATTCTCTCAACCTTATCACTGGAGGAAGGGATTAAGACAGAAAGCGAATAACCGGTCCTAAATATGGTCCCAGTTTTCACCTGTACCAACCTTGGTCATCTGGATACATCTGCAGGGCGTGAAGCACGGAGTCAACTGTGCCATGCAGGGACAACATCTCTAAGGCGTCAGGAAGATGTGTCAGAGAAGATAATACTTTCAGTCCACATTTCTGAACCCCAGGATTCCCAATGAACTAAAATCAAAAGGAGTTTAAGAACAGTTAGTTACTCTCAGAAACAAGGTTTTAATGCATGTCCCAATTAAAGCCAGCTACAGACTGGTAAAACATAATTCAAAGTCCTGCTAACAGCATTGTCAAAGACGCATTGAAGAAATGATGGCTTCTTCAGTTCACAATGGTGGGTAACTCACCACAGAGAAGCATAAGATAAAAAGTTGTTGGTACCTGTGTCTCCTCCTCTGCACAGTGGACCACTTCTGTTAGAGGCTTAGCTCATCAGGGTTAGAACAATTCAGCCCTACACACTGCACATCACAGCAAGGAAACTGAACGAGGGATATTTGGTTGAAAAGCCATAAGCTTAACCAGTCTCAGGACTGTCTCTATCCACAGGAAGCTCTGAGAGAGCTTAACTCCAAGTAGCTTGTGGATTTTATTTCATTTCTTCCCTTCAAAGTGCATCAAGCAATAGTTTTGTCAAACTTCAAAGATGTGTAGTTAAACGTAAGTCACACGAATCCTGTATCAGTCTTAGGCCTAGAATATTAATGGGTCTGTCTTAGAGACCTAGATTACAATCACCACATCTTTTCTTTAATCATGTTTTTTTTTTTTCAGTAATTTGAGATTTGTGGGCATCTTGATGGAATCTTGTTCTCTTTCAAGGACAAGCAACTCTCTAAGAAGAGGCAGCATGTGTGCTGACAACCTCGTTCCTACACCCCTTTTTCAATGCCAGTGTTGTATATTTAGCCCTGGCTATCTCTGCCTCCCCCTATGTGGACACACTACTCTCCCACCTCTCCAATAAAGTGACTATTCAGCTTACAGGGCTTCCTTCAAAGAGTACCATAGTGGCTTTCTCAGGACTTAAGTTCACACAGATACATCATGCAATCACTTATTTCACAGAATCTCCATCCCCAAATCTATTTTTCTCCACCACTGCTACGGAACAATGCTGAAATAGCTTCAAGCCAGATCACAAGCTCTAATGCAACCTACATGGCCAAAGCCTCCCGTCTCCTGCTTTAGCTTGTCTGTAACCAGTCTGCAGATTTTCACCCTTCCCTCTAATCTCTCAAGTGTCTATATTTATTATTTTGTTCCCCACAGGGACTGGGAACCTAATCAGCTTCTCTTTGTGTCCCGTTCTCCAACTCTAGCTGCTCAGCTTGTCATAATTTCCTGTATCATTTAAGCAAGACACTCTTACCCTCCCCTTCTTGAAGATTTTGTTTTTCGATGCTACTCGTATCTCATTCCCTACTTCTCTGTAGTAAATACTGCATTTTCTTTGCAGTGAATCAGAGATGCATTACATTCTGTAATCCGAAGACCATAATGAATGGAACAATATTTAAGACATCAGCTCCAAAGTGGTTAGGAATTAATTCCTGCAGAAGTACAATTGTAATCTCACCATGTAAAGGTAGAGGTGTTTGGTGATGTCTCGGTACCCTGCTCTCTAACACAACCTTCATGATACAGTGTTACTCGGGTCATGAATAACTCTGTCCATGCAATCAACATAAACTGACATTGCAAGCCAGGCCAAAATTCTCATCAGAAAGGAAACAGAAGCTAAGGTGAGAGGCAGTTTCCCTTTTTCTTCACTTCTAAAGTTATTAATAGGAAAGTCTACACCCACTACCTCCATACTCTTGCTACCCTTTAATTTTATATAATCAGACCTCTCTCTTAACTACTCTGAATTAAAAGCATTGAGAGAAAAAAGTCCCCTAACAACTTAATTGCTGCCTTCACACTCCCTGAGTTCCAAGGACATGCTGCTACTCTATACCATGCTCTAACTTTAAAACAATGCATTTTCCATCTTCTTCCTGCAACTCCAAACTGCATAAAATTCCTTTCCAAAAACTCCATTCACAAGAGAAATCAGCAATATCAACACAACTTCCTTACACAACAGCAGCAACCACACTGGGAGGACAAAAGCTGCAGGTCCTTGCCTCTAAGAATTTCTCACATAACTGGGGAATCCTGGGAGCCCGAGAGCTCTTCCCCAGGGAAGAGCACACCAATGGATCACCCAATTCCAAATGATCCGCTCTGAAAACATACATAAAAGTCACAGCACACAGACTAAGCAGGCTATATTTAGGAGTATATATAAATACGTGCATGTAACAGCAATTAATGAAAAAAAAAGGCCATGAATTAGGAATAGAACAAAAAAAGGTATGTGGGATGAGTAGGAAAGAGGAAAAGAAGGGGAAATTATGTGATTATAATATAATCTCAAAAATAAAAGAAATACTTTTAAATTGTAGACATTATATAAGATATTTAAATAAAAAGTAAAAAAGAAAAATAATTTTGTGTATACTAACATTTAAATTATCACAAATCTTATTGTATATACACACTATTGTTCTATGCATCAGAGAAGCAAAATGAGAATGTACAATTTTGAGCAGTAACACAAAAAAACATGTTTAAACTCAGACCTCAAGACCATATTTCTCCTTTCTTGATACAGGCACCTTACGATCGTGTATCCAAAGCCCCAAATTTAGTGTCGTCTCAAAAGACAAAAGGAGGATTGCCCTATTGAACTTGCTGATTGGTTAATTGTGCCATCTTGCTTGACAGGCAAAGCCAGCTTCCTGAGCGTGCCCTAATTATTAGCAGGGACCTCGCCTTGTTTTTACATTCTGCTGACTTTGTCTTGAAATAATTGAAATTTTCAAGCCAGGGAAGCTGTAATTTTCTTTGATATTGAACTCCATGAACCATGTATTCATTTCTGTTTCTAAACGCGTCGTCAGCCAGGCACAAAGTAACTCTCCTTGTATTTTATATCTCTTTAAAGTTATTACATTATTGATTTTGTGCACACATGTGAGTACATTTGTGGGTATGTATGTACTGGTACACACCTCCCACACGGAGGTCAGAGCACCACTTGTGGGAATGAGTTCTTTCCTTCATTCATCTTTGTCCCAGGGACTGAACTAAGGCCATCATGCCCTTGGTGACAGGTACTATTTTAGACGTCTCATCAGCCCTCATGTTTAATATCTTCACCCCTACCTAATTTTTAGTTAATTATTGATGGACTGCCTTAACCTCTCACCTTTGCAGAGCCAGCTTAGCAACTAACTAATAACTTACAACAGGAAATCTGTGATTGTCCGCACAACAGAACCGCCACTGTGTGATCACAAGTGACAGTGTTCTAAAGCATCTAAACATAGAATACATTATTTACAAGCCCACAGTGGGTTTTCATTCAATCACCTACTTCTTCATCTTGAAAACAGTATTCACTGTGTTACTGTTAAAATATGAATCAAGATTAACTTACAAGTTCTGACTTAACAAGTGATTTCCAAGAGAAAACTTTGGAGACATCACTGGAAGGATGTCAACAGGCATTAATTAGGAACACCCTCCACCCTGCACTCCACAACCTTCAAGTCTTTCCAGAGAATTTGCCCATCACTGTTATTTCAATGTTTTTTTTTGTTTGTTTTTATTGTCTCAGTGTAGCGAAGGCTACCCTGTAACTCACTTGTAACCAAAGTTGGCCTTGAACTTGTGGCAATCCTCCTGCCTCAGCCTCCCAAGAGCTGATATGACAGGCATGAGACACCATAGCTGGTTACCAAATTGCCTAGAAATATTGTTAAATATTGTTTCTTGTTTGAATACACATCATGATTATAGTCTACATATGTGGTTATAGTTGAGAACTTTTACATATGTACATAGATCAACTTAATATTTTTACCTTTACATTTTATACACGTATTATGTGTTTTGACCCAAAGAGTAAATATTAAGCTTCTATGTTTTCCCCAAATGGCTGGCCTTAAACTCCAGTAACATAAATCTCTGTGTGAATTATCTTTCTTTCAATGTTGAGCAATATCATGCACCAACTGCACATTTTTGCTTGTGGCTAATTCCTGAGCCAGAATCTTAGGGAACTGACCACACTTGCTCCAGTGCCAGTGTCACACGTTGTCGCTAACATCTTACAAAACATTTGGTTCTCTCATTGAAATTAGGCCACATGACTTATCTCTCCTTCTCAGTTCTCTTGCAAGTCTTATTGCAAATTGACTGTTTTATGTACATCTTATACTTGTTTATGTCGTTTAAGAAACTAGTACTGTAATTTTTATAAAGGCTTCCTATATGCAGCTCAACATTGCTTTTGTCTTCCATGAAGTTCTATCTTCTTGTGTGTTCAATTCTTTGTCTGACTCTTCTACCTCTTAGATTCACTTTCCTGCAAACATTTAATGTCACTTATATAAAATTCCCTTTTGAGAGTACTCTCTTTTCCACCTTTTATCTACTACTTGCCTTGATTCTTAAGTTGTCAATATTTTGCTCTGAGTTTTTGCGAACCAGAAAGTCTTGACCTGGAATCATCTCATCAGTAGAATGGCTTTTACTGAACTGAGTTCCCTATTCAAAGAACCAGGTGTGTCTCTGCAGACACATACATGTAGATCCCCCAGCATGCTGAGAGCCTACCTTGTTCCCCAGAAATGACAGTAGACAAACAGGAATGTATGGAATAGATAACTGAGCCCTGCCAACAGCTGGCATAGCTCTCAAGATCCAGCATGAGCAGATGGCCAATTATCCAAAAAAGAGATTACCTTCAGCTTGAACTATAATGTTCTGTTGTATATATCAAAGCCTTGGCTCACTTTACTAAGTACTTTTCTTAGCCAGCTGTGGAAGTGCACACCTTTTATCCCAGCACTCGGGAGGCAGAGGCAGGCAGATCTCTGTGAGCTCAAGGCCAGTCTGGTCTGAAAAATGAGTTCCAGGACAGCCAGAACTGTAACACAGAGAAACTGTGTCTCGAAAAACCAAATAAATGAATAAATAAATAAATAAATAAATAAATACCTTTCTTAGTCTCTGCTTTGATAAATAATAGCTGACTCTCAAGACATACTTATTGATAGCTCTATTGAGATGACACTCATGATAATTCATCTTAGGAATGCCATGAAAAATATTCACAGGCATCAGATAAGATGGTGATGTTCTGTCTAGTGTGTCTTTGTTCACTGAATCTTTTACCATAGGACTACAGAGGAAAGATGGTCCATCAGAGAGAAAACAGCAGCCCAGGTCCCAACATCTAGACCTGGCTCTTTGGTTGACTTTCTGGTTGAGCAAACACAGGGAGAAACATGCATTAGTTAGCTGTGTACTTACCTTTCTCTTAGTATAGAACTCTTCACCCCAACAGTCCTACCATCTTCTAACTGACTTCTAACTACAGTAATTCTAACTATCTCGGTAAACAAAGGAAATTCGAAGTTCTACCCCCGGTCCCCAAATTTTATAGTCTAACTAATGCTATATAGACAAAAAGTCCATGTTCAACATACCCTGTTCAGAGCTGCTAGAACTAGCTTGGGTATGTCAGTCCCGAGATGCTGTTTCTGGAGCAGGTTGAGTTTGCATTGAGAGTCATCCCTGGATTCTTCTGGTATTCCTAAATTCAGAACAGAGAAGTAACAAAAACAGACAAATTCTTCTATAATCCATTTAGGTTAAGCAAACTGCCACTTGATAAAAACCTAGGATAATTTGGGTTGGGCTCGGCTCCCACCCTGTAGAACTGTTTATCTTCGCTTAAAATGCATTTGCATCTCTGCTGCATTTTCAGTGAGTAGGGCTGCACATGTTCCTGAAGCTTCTCATTGCTCCACCAGCAGATGTGCCAACCAGAGGCAGTAACTTTGAGTAGTAAAACCCCTGGCCACATGCAATGATTTTCTCTTGACATCTTCTTCTTATCATGACCAAACGAACATTCCCAATCTTTCATCTCTCCTCTCTGCTTCCCAGAATGTAAGTGATTTCCCTTCCATAGAACAGCCTGCAAGTTGTGTGCACTGTGAACATTTAGTGTCAGGCCCATAGCCATCTCTCTATGTCTAAGGGTCCAAGCGCAGTGCTTCACATTAACAGTGCTTTGAGAGTCTGACACTAACATATGGTAGAGTTAGGTAGCATCAGTTGAAATCTTCCAAAATCTTTCTGTCTGTATATCTTGGTTTTATCATCTAGGTACTGCAAAGAAGAATGGTAGACACACAGAGTAGAGACAGATGGTAATGCCATGCCTGTTAGTGTGCACACATAATGGTGTGTTTCCTAGCATGTATTTATATTTATATAGTATGGCCTTAAAGTCATCATTTTAAAAAGCATCAATAATCATCTAACTATTGACTATTTTATACTGCTTCAGGGTCAATTTCCAGTCATTCTAAGAGAAAGTACAGGGCAGGAAAGACAGCACAGAGATTAAGAGCACTTGCCACTCTTCCAGAGGACCATGATGTAGAAATAATCCTTCTGTACACTGTGAATATGCATTACTCTCATTGGTTATTGGACAATAAAGAAGCTGATTACCCTATAGCAAGCAGGACAAAGTTAGGAGGGACTGTTAAACTGAGGATGCTGGGATGAAGAGGGGCAGAGTGAGGGTGACACCAACCAGCAATAAAGGAGGCAAGATAGGTGGAAAATGAGGTAACAATCCATAGGCCATGTGGGAGAGCATAAATAAAAGATATGGGTTAATTTAAGCATAAGAGTTATCTAGTAACAAGCCTGAGCTATCAGCCAAGGATTTGAAATTAATATTAAGCTTCTAAGTGGTTATTTGAGAACTGGAAGTCAGGAGAAAAATGTTTTACTACAGAACCCAGACTCAATTTACCAGTCTCATGTTAGACAGCTAACAACTGTCTTTCACCACTGGTGCACAGGCATTGTGTTTATATGGTATATTTTTTAAAAAAAATTGGGGACACATGCATACACAGAAAATCTTTAACAAAAAAGTTTATATTCAAGGCATGATTCTAAGTTGCTTTTGTTGCTCTCTGAGAATCCATCCACCTTCAAAGGAATAAACTGTGAGCACTGAAGAATAAAAAATGAATTGGTTAAGTTGGACATAGTGGCACATGCCATTAATTCGGGAGGCAGAGGCAGGTAATCTCTGAATTCAAGGCTTGCCTGGTCTACAAAGCTAGTTTGAGGACAGCATGATCAACATAGTGAGACCCTGACTCACAAAACTAAGTGGGGGAGAGGGCAGATTGCTATTGTTTCATTTTTCTAAATCTATAAGCTTAAAAAATTAATAATAAAATTTTAAGTAAGATTATGTCTTAACTGTAAGTGATGAATAGGAAATGATTAAATTAAAAATATGTAGACTGATTACTGTTTTTATTCAAAATATCAGATTAAAAAATAAAATTACTAAGCAGACACCCCTCTTATAAAACACTTGTCTCACAGTAAAAATCATCAGAACTCTGAAACAGAAAACACCTACACTAAAAAAAATAGTTGATTTAGCAAACTTTTCTCATATGGGGAATAAATATGAAGTTAAAAAATGGTTGGAACATTATGTTAAGAGCAACAAAAAAGTATTAGTCATCTTCTATTTAACTCTCAAATTCATTCTGTCTGCACCCATCCCACTAAGTCCCACTTGACTGTCATAAACCTTCTAACTATCTTTCCTGCATCTAGTCCCCCACCCAATCACCACATATAACCACTTTTGATATGAATTGTAAATATGCTCACAACACTACCAGGTCGTGGTCCCGAGTTGTAATGCATATTAATAAGCATACTTTATATAGTTCTGAAAGTCATTTGCATTACCACTTGGTATCAGAGTTGTGTGGTACAAGCTCTTCATTCTCTAATGGTGTGTGTGTGTGTGTGTGTGTGTATTTATATATACATATTCGTATATATGGATATATGCACACACACACACATATATATATAAGTTTAGAGTTATTAAAACAAAAGGGGAAAATATAGATTATTCAATAATCTAAAAAGTTTTAAAATTTATAGATATAATCAAAATGGGAAAACACATGTATATATGAAAATATTTAAATGCAACAACTAATCTGACTCAAACTTTTATAACACACCTTCCTCAATCAAAAAGAATTCTTTACTACTAGATTTAAAGTAAACGAACAGGATGAAAACAGTCGTCCAATTCTCAGTAATAGATTGTTGTAAACATCAATGGGGGTGAACAAAAGCTTACTTTTAATTGTGAAACTTTGGTTTTCTTCCCCAAAGCACAACCACTCAGCACTGCATTTAAGGTCCTTTACTTTCTACATCCATCTACTCTACCACACTCAGGACCACACCTTCCCTTTGCTGTCTTCAATTACCCCAGACGATGTGTACATGTATGTTCCTTCTCCTGAGAGTTGTTCCTGGCCTTTGACTCGCCTTTCAACAGCAGACATCTAATATCTGACCTTCATTCTGCTTTGAAGACATTAGGTCCATCATTAGTCTCATCCGTGCCCTGCATTTGTCTATAGTGGACCTTCTCTCTCTGTGGCAATTAACTGTTTACTGAACTCCTGTAATCCCAGCGTCTGACCCAATAAAGCAGGGCAGTGTTCAGAAAGCGAGGGACTTAATAAGCATGTGTTGAGAGAATGTGGGGTTGGAAGGACAAACACGGCGACAGCAAGAGTAAGGCTGGTGACAGAAGGAGGTCATTGAAGTTCATGAGTAAGGATCATGTGGCTCTGCCAGGGAAAAGCCAACTAAACCACAGAGGCAAAGGCTGGAAATAAAGCAATAGACAGGGGTGAAAGAGAAGACTCTGTGTTAGCTTGAACTTAAACTTGACTGATGGCAAGAGAACTGTCCTTAGAGACAGCAGGTCCACTTTTTACACTGTGTTGATTTCTTATGTAAATTATGGATTAAATATTTTTATGAAGTTGTCTTACAAATTAATCTTAGTGACTCACCTACATCACCCTTTCTCATGAATTTCATCAGTTTGGCAGAAACACCTGCCTCTAGTTATCACAATTTGATTCTTTCAGCTTTGCCTAGAAAGCCAATGTTTCATGGCCTCTACATACGATCGATTCTGTGACTCACCTGGAACTACAAAATGCAAAATGGCTCGCAGTGCCTCCAGCTGCACTGACAGAGATGTCTCGTGGGTTTTCATCACTGCTATTATTCTAGGGACCACTGCGGCCATTGTGTCCAGGGTAGTGTTACTAGGAATGAAAAATGAAGTGCTTATTTAAAAAAAAATTACAATCTGATTCATTTGTACCAACACCAAACTGAAATAAATGAGGGGAAACAGAAGAAATGCATTTTACCAGGAAAAGCCATAAGATGTAGATATAAATACATTTGAACTCAACCAAAATTTCAAGTGTTTAAATTCTGACCTCAAGAATTAGAATTCGGAGCTCTTTTGATTTAGTTTTAAGAAAAATGACACCTTTCTTCTGACCAGTCTGTGGAATACTGGCAACAGCTCTGAAAGATGGGCTCACATCATAACTTTACAGATGAAAAACTTGTTTGAAGGAGGAATTACCAAAGTCCTTTAGCTAGAAAGAGGCAAAGCCAAGGCCAGGACTCCTGCATCACACCAAGGTGCTTCACCAGAATTCTTACATATAATTCATTAGTTTACGTTAAACCCGTGACTTCTCCAAGGCATATGTGCCTCTCTTCTGTCACAGGTGAGCAAACATGCCAGTCTGGAAGGCAAGATGGCTGTCTGCCTCGCACAGTGCCTTGTTGACTGAAACCTTATCACACACTTTCAGCACCATCAAAAACAAAGCTGAGACATTTCAATTAGGCTTTTAAAAGCCATATTTAAAGACGAGAAATGAGACAGATCTATAAGGGTAAATTAGCTGGACTTGTGTTCAGGACAGTGAAACTCTACAAGTCTGTAGATGTGCTGTGCACGACTTAAGTTATGTGCATTTAACAACACCATTGCTAACAGCTAGGATTTACTGACAACTTAAAATTCACTGGGCATTATCTTAATCCCTTATGAAAATAAATGTATTTGATTCTTCTGTCATAGCTCCTATCTTATGACACTGTTATTTAATCCTTTTATTTTTTTAGATAAATTCTGAAGTCTAACCATTCAATCATTGATTCATGTATTAGCAAAAGAAATCCATTCAACTTCCTCTGAGATAAAACCTCCATCTAGAAAGATGCTTGTCATGACACTGTATGCTCTACCAAAAGGTAAAAAGCATCCCACCCTGAAGGAAAGCTCACTAAGCAAGCTTCAGGAAGCCTGAAACTGACTACATCCATGAGACTCCTCTGTCCCCACGCCTATATAAGCTGTAAGGATTGCTAAGCAACTCTCTCAGAGCAGCCAAGACTCTCTGAAGAGACAGATTCCAGCTGAGCTGTCCAGAGGACTCCCAGACCAGACCAGCTGCCAGGAAGGGCTTTAGACCAACTCAGTCACTTGGGAGGGCCAATCTCCAATGTGTTGAGCTGCCTGTAGGCCATGCAATATGTTCCAGGTTCCCAGCTTTCTTGAGCTGACACCCATGCTGGGGTTGGCTTTGGTGATGCAGCTGTCTCTGAGTTGTTTCTATCCCAGTTAGTAATTCTTCACCCATATTCTTATGAGTAACCCCAACAAAACACATTGGTTCACCAAATTGGACTTTGGTGGTATTCTGACTTGGTGTGTTGTAGAATCCCTATCTAGGGTGAGCAGACACTTGTTTCTTTCTCCCTAGGAATAGTGTCCAATAGCAATCCAAAACACCAAATCCATCTAAGCCTCAACACCTGTACTTATATCTTTTTCTTATACAACTGCCTTTGATTTGCTATCAACCAAATAATGCCACGTTATCATACATTTTTGGCTCAATAGGATGAGATAAGCTCCATCCTACAGCCATACTGATGAATATCTTGCATATCACCATAGAACCTTCATCTGGCGATGGATGAAGCTAGAGACAGAGACCTACATTGGAGCACTGGACTGAGCTCCCAAGGTCCAAATGAGGAGCAGAAGGAGAGAGAATATGAGCAAGGAAGTCAGGACTGCAAGGGGTGCGCCCACCTACTGAGACGGTGGGGCTAATCTAATGGGAGCTCACCAAAGCAAGCTGGACTGGAACTGATGGAGCATATAATCAAACCAGACTCTCTGAACGTGTTGGACAAGGAGGGCTGGCTGAGAAGCCAAGGACAATGGCACTGGGTTTTGATCCTACTGCATGTACTGGCTTTGTGGGAGCCTAGTCTGTTTGGATGCTCACCTTCCCAGACCTGAATGGAGGGGGGAGGACCTTGGACTTCCCACAGGGCAGGGAACCCTGACTGCTCTTTGGACTGGAGAGGGAGGGGGAAGGGGATGGGAGAAGGGGGATGGGGAGAGGGGAGGGAAATGGGAGGAGGGGAGGAGGTGGAAATTTTTAAGTAAAAAAAAATAAAAAAAAATATACTAAGTATATACTTAGTGGAAGGAACACCTGCTTGGGATTTTTGTCAGGTTTTGTAAACCTCTAGTCCCCTCCTGCTATTTCTAGCACAGATAAGAATATCTGGCCTCTGTTGTGCCACTAAACAGACACAGTGTCAACAAGGCTGGCTTTGAACCTCATAAGCCAACGAGTACATTGGGAAAAGAATGAAGGAAGCAGAGAAGCCAAAGTTAACTCAGATGGAAGAATAATAATAAATAGTGTTTTAATTCTGAAAAGCAGTAATTCCAAAATGCATGTTTTTGTATTTTAAATATTCACAATTATACCATGATTTAAAAAGCTACTATCAGTTTTGCTACACGATTATCATTCTCAAAACAGTTAACACCATGCCTGAAGCACAGAAGAAAACCTTCATCTTATTTCTGCAATCCCTGTTGCTCTTTTTAATGCTTAGATAAAATAAGTCTATGCTATCAGTGACAGATGACAAGAGGTCTGTGCTCAGATGCTGTGTTTAGCCTCCCATTCCTACAGATGCTTTGATACCATTCCACTTGTCTCAGTGCCCCCCACATGTGTATAACACCACACGAACGTGCAGTACCTTCCTTCAAACAGGTGACTCAGCATCTTGCAGCCACTCTCTGCCACCTCGGGAACAAGGGAGTGCTTCTGCATCAACTCTAAGACATTCAGGTATACTCCTTTTGCCAGCAGGATTCTCCTGAAATTAACTATAAGGTGTTCTTCAAGTTACTTATAGAAATGGAAGCATACATTTGCAAGAACACATATAGCATATTGTGTGTTGCACTAGCTACTTAGAGATCATTAATAGCTGTCTATTTGTTACAAATGCATGTCATTCCTGTTTTCCATATTTATTAATTATTTATTATTTATTTCCATTTAATTTTTATTTATAAAGTAGACTAGTAATAATTATAATCAGTATATTAAAACTCATAAGAGTGAACTGTCTTGTAGAAAAATATATATAAGCAAGATTCTTCACAATAAGAATGAAAATTAAATGTCCTTCTAATCTTTAAACTTCATAAAATGGACAGGCTTATATTGAGCTAAGATTCATTAGTAGGATAGATGTTAGTGAGTAGACTATAGATACTCTAGAGATACAGGACATCCATCCGTTGGTGATCGGAGCCAAGGGCAGGCCTGGGGAGAAGGACCACACACATTCATGTATGGAGCCAATGGCCAGAACTCACTGGTGAAGGGACTAGGGGAATGACCTAGTCTGGAATGCTCTAACTCCTTTGTACATCTCCTACAGTAGACTGCAAATGTTGTTTTTATTGATCCAATCATTCACACATTGGTAGATAGTGTTCACACAGATGGCTTTTACAGAGTAACACCTACATTTAGTGAACAGTACTGTGGCCTTGAGAGCTGGCTTTATAGTATGTATCCAGAAAGCCTACATTGCAGGGAGACTGTCATGTAGTAAGTAACCTTTTCTTACAGTGAAGTCCTTCACTATACTCTATCCCAGTGCCTTGAAGTATTTTGCATTAATTGCTTAAAGCCTTCAGAGAAATATCAATTCTAACACAAGATGTTCGAGAATTTGAGGATAATCTGGACTACATAACGAGTTCAAGTCCAATCTGAACTAAACAGTGACTCTGTCTCAAAAGACCAAATAAATAAATAAACAGATAAATAAATAAATAAATAAATAAATAAATAAATAAAACAGGAAAAAATATAATAAAAAACACATTTAAAAATAAAAGCAAAACCAGAGGTCAGACCTCCCAAGACATCCAGAACATCATGCATTAAAATACACAATGAGTTTTCATATCTCCTCCACAGTGCCTATATCCCAACCAAGGAGAAACATCTAGTTCAGTGGTCCTCAGACACCAGTGTGCATCAGACTTCCCTGAAAGGCTTGTTGAGACACAGATCATTGGGTACCAACTCCAGAGCTTATGGCTGGATTGGTCTGTGTAGAACTCAGAGATTTTTAGAGTTCTTGTGTAATATGTTAGTTCGACCTGAGTACATTTTTCAAAATGTACCCACAGCAAGGCAATGAGTAACTCAAACATGGCAAACATGACTGAGAGAAGGTGGGCATCATGAAGTCCCTTCTAAGTATACAGAACATTTTAATGTTTTCCCATTACTTGCAGAAGATTATTGGCCTTAATCTACTCCATCTCAGCAGAAAACTATCTGCTTTCAAAGAAAAATCACAAATTGCCACCTCTTACAGTACTTAACTGACTGCCAATTCAACATTTATTTCTTCTGATTCCTAATACCCTCCTTCCCAATTTAATTTTTGTCCTAGCTACCTCACATCTCACATTCTTTAGTTATGCTTCTTGTCTGCCTTCCCTAAGAGTTTGACTCTATGTGCCTAGAATTTTTATTTAACTGGCAAACCACATGGGCCTAGACTGTCTGGTCTCTAGCACATAATATGAGCTTGGTACTTTGCAATTAAATTAACTGATTAAATAAATGAGGAAATTATCATGAAAGATATACCTATACCTTCAAATCTCCCTGGTTTCAAGACCCCAGTTTTTCTTCTCTACTTCTTCTTCCTACTTCTTCCTCTTTTTCTTTTCTTTTTCTCTGAGATCCAGTAGCCCAGGTTGGCCCTGAATACACAATCCTCCTGCCTCAGCTTCCTGAGTGCTGGGATTGTAGACCTGAGTCACCAATCTGTCTAATTCCTTCACCCTTCACAGTCACTATCCCAAGAGACTTAGTGGTGGAGCTGAGGCTGCTGGAGATCCTCCCCCTCCATGACACTAGAAAGCCCAGGGCATGCAAGGGCATTGAAGAGAGGCTCATCCAGCAGGTGGCCTGGAGCAAGGGAGTGGAGCGGGCGTATTTTTTTTTTTTCTGAGACAGGGTTTCTCTGCGGTTTTGGAGCCTCTCCTGGAACTAGCTCTTGTAGACCAGGCTGGTCTCGAACTCACAGAGATCCGCCTGCCTCTGCCTCCCGAGTGCTGGTATTAAAGGAGTGTGTATTAAAGGCAGGAACTGATTTCCAACAGGCATCAAGCTGACTCACAAGGTCACTGCCCCTCAGAAGCCATAACCAAAGCAATACCAAGTCACAAAATCTTGCTGACTGAATGTGACCTAACCTAGTTTCCAAATAGTTACAAATGGCACCGCCCTCACACTGTGCTGCTTGGTGGCAATCTCCATCTCCTCTGGGGACACCAAGTACAGCAGCTGCAATGCAAGCCCTGTCAAGACCTCCATAACTTTTGCGATGACTCAGTCCTGGGAGAGGCCCTGTCATCACTCAGGGCCTGTCTACCCCAAGCCTTTATGTAACGTGCCAGATTCATTGTTGACTAATTAATTTTGTTCTTTAACAATTTCACACATAAATGTAATACATTTGATTACACTCTCATTTTATTAAAATGCCGCCAGAGAGATGGGAGAAAATATACAGGAGAAACTCTTCCCTCCTGATTTGACATAAAGGATAACACAGAGAAGCATGCAGGAGGTATTGTGTCTGCAGTTTTCACTTGCCTGGCTTGGTTACTAAAATATGATGCGCATACTACTGTGTCTCAGATAAATCTTTCCGTCTTTTTCCTGTTTTACTGCCTAAAAATATCCTTTAAGAGCTGCAAAGTCCCGCAGCTCGATGAGTTTTCCTGGCAAATTTTCCTGTTTATGGGGCCAGGAATCTGAAGCAGTTTGAGCCAGGATTTTAAAGCTTAAAAATCCTTCCAAGGTATGTGAGCCACTTCCTCTCTATAAGTACACAAAATGATAATACAAAAATTACACATAAAAGACGATTTTCAAGAAAAAATTATAACTATAAACATTTTATTCTGCATAACTTTTACTAGTTTTTGAAATGGTGAATCCGTCTTGCCTCTATAAAGTTTATATAAAGCATCGGTCTTGCCTCTATGAAGTTCATATAAAACAATAATATGAATAAATATCTACTGGAAAATGGGCAATCTCTTTTAGAGGAAAAACGGTTCTATACAGGTTCCAAAAATTCTCATAGTAAGCTAAAAGTCAATCAACAGAAACTGGTTCCTAAAATAGGTGTGTGTGTGTATCATATATTATACATATATCTCTGAAAGCTATACAGCTATTAAAATGGCAATGATAACATTAATAAATACATTTATTAATATAAGGATAAAAATATAAAATGTATTAAAAATGGGTATATGTTCCAATTTCTACAAATATATAGCATTTATTTCATGAGTACATTTGTAGAAGTTCTAAAGAATATATCTAAAAGCATTATTTTTTATCCTTTAGCAAGACACACATGTGTATACACTCCTCTATAAACACACCTACATCTCTATATATTTGACTTTTTCAGAACTTATAGCCTTTATAAGGGAAGAGCAGCACAAAATCATTTCTCTGTATTAAAGCCCATAGTCTCTGCCTTACCATTTTGTTCCAGGAGTGTGGACAGTGCATGCGCAGCTGCTTGGAAAACATCTTTGGAGGAAGAATGCATCAGCATGGACAGCATCACTTCCCTGTGTGCAGGGAACCTGTCAAAAAGTCAACCACATCTCAGTTTGCAGTCTCCAGCTCCCATGCTCACCCTGCCTGTGAACTCTGACAGGGAAGGCCTGGAAGCTGAGTTGACACTCTCCACTCACGATAAAAGCACAAGCTGAAGAACTCTCTAAGTAAAGGTTAGATTCAAGCATAGCAAACACTAACTTTCTGTTTCTTCAAAAGCCTGTAAGCCATACAAAGGGCACATGGCTTTATAGACATAGAGTGAGGGGTAGACAGCTACTCAGTTGCTATGGAATCACACAGGGTGGACATATAAACAGAGACAGGTTCCATCCCAGGAGGAATAGACCAGACAGCACAGGATTTCCTCCTGCTTCTCAGAGCGGGGCCCAAAATAAACTATATGCACTGCTCCCTTCTAGAGTTTTCCATTTCATGTTCTGGACTAATTTTGACTGCAGATGAATGAAAATGCACACTAAGCAATTGCGGCTAAGGATGTCGCAGTAGATCGTGACAACCAAGCTGTGCCTCGTACAAGCCTTATAGATGTCATACATTTCCTAATATCGTAGGTGCACAAAATATAAAGAAAACAATTCGAGCACACAGTGAGCACAGCCAGTCACAAAACCGGATGAGGGGAAGGGGTGTGTCATCAGAGGAACCATAAACTAGCAGAAAGTAATCTTTAAAAAATGAGGTGCTAGGAAGAAAACTATAAAATGAGGAAATGAGGATAATGGAAAGAAAGGGGGAAATAAATATAGTAAAGAAGCAGAGCAGATTCCAAGAACAGAGGAAATAAATGTGTTTTCTTTTCCTAATATATGTACTGGGAAGATCTCCAGAGTGCTGAGGATGTCGTGTGCTGTGGATTAAGATGTATAAATTGCAGCCTGAGTCACCTGACCAGAATGTTCCTGAACAGGTTGCTCATGTGGGATCATTTGGATCCTGATGTATCAGTTTTCTTCTCCAGATGTTTAAGTAACATCTGCTTCATTAATTCACTGTTTTCCAGCAGTGGGCCATTATGCAAAGAGGCCTCTCAGTGGACAGGTCCACACTGCTGTGTCACGGGGGACCTGCCAGAGGCTGTGTCTACCTTGGCAGAGAACCCTAGTGGCTCTGTGAGTGTGCTCAGCTGGCATGAATGAACATGCGTTTGTACCTGGTCAGCCAGAAAACTGAGGGGTTCATTCTCCAGGATTCACAAACTGTGGATCCCAAATCCCTGAGTAGAAATTAAAACACTCTTACAACTCATTAGAGATTTAAATGCTGTACACCTCACCAGGCATAGATGCAGAGGCCTGTGGTTCCAGCGTGGGCTACCCTGTAAGCCCGTCTCTTGCAGGAAAATTAGACAAGATCATATTCCCACCACTAACATGTAGCAATGCTGATGCCTAAATACCGACATAAAAAACTATCAACAACAGTATCTGTGCACTGGCCAAAACAGAACCCAAGTTTTCTATTGTCAAGTAAAAGCACTGACTGGCCATCTTCGTCTCCAATCTTCTCGTGCAAACTGTTCTGGTACATAAGGAGATTATTTAGTGCCCAGCATGCAGCCTCCTAGATTAGGAAAGAAGAAGAAAAATTGTATCAGAACAGAAATGATTGGAAAGCCTTTTTTTGAAATCAGGGCAGTCACTTCATGTCCAACCTGTACATGCTTGTTCTTTCTATGGTGCGTCAGGGCTTTGTAGCAGGGTTCCAACCAGAACAGCTTCTCAGGCTCCTCCTCATCGTTGCTTTCCTGAGGCTCACTTCTTTCCTCCAAGTCTTGGTTTAAGAAAATGGTCTCAGCTTTAAAAAAAAAAAGGTAAGTGTATATGTATTTTACATGGATATATTTTTTAAAGATGTATTATGTATACAACATTCTGCCTCCATGTATGCCTGTATTCCAGAAGAGGGCACAAGATCTCATTACAGATGGTTGTGAGCCACCATGTGGGTGCTGGGAATTGAACTCAGGACCTCTGTTAGAGCAGCCAGTGCTCTTAACTACCGAGCCATCTCTCCAGCCCTTACATGTATATTTTTACAAACAGCTTGACTGGCCAAGCATATTTGAATGTTCTTACCAACCTTGGCTAATTGTTGTCTGGGTTTTCTGTCCTGCCCAGTTCCTGCAATCATTAAGTCCCAATGAAATCATACAGAGGTCTATATTAACTATAAACCGATTAGCCCATTAGCTCAGGCTTCTTATTAACTCCTATAACTTATATTAGCCCATTATTCTTATCTGTGTTAGCCACATGGCTCAGTACCTTTTTCAGCAAGGCAGTCACATCTTGCTTCTTCTGTGGATGGATCAGGACTACAGAGGAATGGACTTCCTCCTTCAGAGAATTCTCCTGTTCTCATTGACCCGCCTCTACTTACTGTCTGGTTGTCCCACCTATACTTCTTGCCTTGCTACTGGCCAATCAGCATTTATTTAAAGTATAATTGACAGAATACAGACCATTCTCCCATACCAGCTAATCATGAAGCAATTTCTAATATTTTAAACATATCATAACTCTGCTCTTTCATAATGAGAGAAGGTGGGTACCACCACCCTATCAATCTAGAGTAAGGTCAGCTAAAATTGTCATCTGGTTCTTGTCATCTTATATGAACATGAAAACCCATGCTTATTGGTGCCATGGAAGTTTTCTCAGCTGGAAGAAAGGAAGCTCTGATTTAATTCTCAGCACTTAAAGAAAGAAAAGGAATTCTTTATTAGTCACGTGACTTACTGAGGAGCGCTAAACAGCTGAGGGCAGAGATCTGCAAGGCCGCATTCTCTGGATATTGGCGGACAGCTCTCACCACAAAGACATGTACTTCGTTCAACACCAAGATGTTGAAAAAATTACCTAAGATTAAGTGAGACATTATGTAAACTCTCAGCCATACACCTTAAAATGCATTTCCTTACACAGCAGTGGTTAAACCAATAAATTGATCTAATGGCATAGCCGAATATTTTAAATCAGCAATATATGACATAATTAAATCAAAGTGACTTTTTGAAACTTTGGTTCCTACGGTTGTCTGCCCTACTAGATGACATTAGGTGAGTAGGACCAAAGAGGCATCTGCTTAAATCAGCTGTGACACCTCAAATCATAACACAGAGATGAGTGGGCATCTCTTACCTGTAGCACTATAGTGTTCTGAGTTATCACAATGTTCTCAGGGTCGACCAGCTTACACAACTGTGCCCTTCTTGAAATGTAACTTGCAACCATCTCCCCATATTAAGGCACAGGCCAGTACGTCACCGCTGTGCTTCACAGGAGATACTTTGTTGTTTTATTATCATTTTAATATTTAATTTAAGGTGAATTTTAAAAATATATGCCCGGGGCTGGAGAGATGGCTCAGAGGTAAAGAGCACTGGCTGCTCTTCAAGAGGTCCTGAGTTCAATTCCCAGCACTCACATGGTAGCTCACAACCATTTGTAATGAGATCTGGTGCATGTATGTAGATAGAACACTGTATACAAAAATAAGTAAACCTTAAAAAATAAAAAAAATATATTTTCAACTAAGACTAAAGCCAAAAAAATTGTAGACACCTCTGGATTACTATTTTCTGTTTTGATGTAATACAAAGATTCAGTCAAAACAAGTGTTCATCCTATCTCCTCCCATTAATGAATTCCTTGCAGGGGAAGTCTACTCTCATTTGTTCTAGTTTCTTGATGCCCACAGTACATTATCCCTGTCCAACTTATTACACTGAACAACAGCACAGCACAATTCTTCCTCCCCTCTAACCAGAGCTCAGTACTCACTGATTGACACCTCCACTGTCTCCTGCTCTCACCAGCCTCCGATAACCAGAGAGTGATACACAGCTATGTTCAAAGCCTAACTTTCCCCTTCATTGACTGCATGATCCAGGATGAGACACACGCTCCTGAGTCAGAGACCCTCATGGAAATGTGGGGGTGACAACAATATTCCAACAATGAGGACCAAGCCTGGGCCAAAAGTTTATAAATATGTATGTCTATGAAATGACTTTGGGATCTGTGAAAGTAGGTGTGAACATGATTGCATAGTCACATCTGACAGTCTAAACATATAATTTTAAATAATTAATCAAAAAGGAAAGAAATCAACTAATTGTTGTGTACAAGAAAAAAACTCAAATTTTAGAAACCCATTTTTGACTGAATCTACCAAGGAGCTCTCATAAGTATTAAACCAATTTCTAAGTTACACAGGGGACATAATGGTGATTGTGGACAATGAAAAGCATAACTCTGTAGAATGAAATCATAAGAATAAGGTTTTTTAAAGGCTGAGTGAGCCTTTTCAAAATTAGGATGACAGAAAGCTAAATCTCTGTTTACGGTAGCCTAAATTTGCATAAGTGTTGCTGATAGAGTCAGTCTTCAACAGTAAATATGCCATTTTATTTACTTTGATCTTTAGTCCATTATTCTGTTAATAAAAGTGTTGAGAAAAATCCCCGGGGTGTACATCTCAGAGAAGTTGTGATGTCATCAGAGAGGCACAAGATCTGTGAGGTGAGAGCAAGTGAACCCACAAGTACAGCCTAGAGGGAAAGCTTGTCTTCTCTGTTCTCTCCAAGGAGAAGGTCTGAACCTTCACAGCATAAAGCATTCCTTGTCACTCCTGTGCTCTGACCCTGACAAATGTCACCAGAGAGGCATTTGCAATGGGAGGCTTTGGAATGCTCAGCACTTGAGCTCCACAGAGGAAAAACTCACAGCAACACCAGAAAGTGAGTCTCAGTAACTGCGCTTCTATAACCATGGAAGCCGAGATGTCCAAGGACCTCACATTTAGAGATACCAGAAGTGGAGCACAAAATAACTGCATCGATGATTAAATAAATAAGCAAATATTTTTAATAAGTAAAAGGGAGGATGATAAAACAAAAGCAAACCAGAAAAGCAATCAAAGTTAATGTGCAGGTCCAAAATTAAGAGATTTATCAGAAATGTATTTTTTTGTTTGTTTGTTTTGTTTTTTGGTTTTTCGAGACAGGGTTTCTCTGTGGCTGTGGAGCCTGTCCTGGAACTAGCTCTGTAGACCAGGCTAGTCTCGAACTCACAGAGATCCGCCTGCCTCTGCCTCCCAAGTGCTGGGATTAAAGGCGTGCGCCACCACCGCCCGGCCTCTCTTGTCTTGTGCCCGGCCCAGAAATGTATTTTTAAAATTAAATAAGTCACCAACTTAAATTTGCCTGGAAATAATGGCTTATTATTTGAAAATCTATAGATTTAATGCCAGAATACCAAAAGAAAAATCTTTACATGCATTGTTTGTTATTTAAAAAAGTTCAGTGCTCACTTCTGATTTTTGTTAGAAGCGACAGATGTAAAAATAGTATGCAAGAAGTAAAGGGAACTTCCTTAGCTTGATAAGAATGTCATAAAACAACTTAGATTTTGACGTATAGAAATTGTGACACTCATTATTCTGGATGAGAAAATATTCAGAGTTTTTATCTCTAAGATCAGGAAGAGGACAAGGATAGTGTCAAACAGTGCCTCCATTCAGGATTGTGCCGGGGATTCTGGGTCATGCAAGAAGGCAGAGAAGTGCCCGACATAATGAGGGGGATGGATGGGCACAGAGCACCACTGTTCACAAGCCATTAACTTACATAATCTACTTACATGCCTCAAAAATTGTCAGGAATTAAAAAAAAAAGACACATAAAAGCATGTTCATTTCTTCATGTAGGCGCAGTTCACAGGCATAATTTAAAAACAGATGCCCATTATGATTATAATGAAATCTGAGCATCTATAAATAAGCAATGAAGATATGTGAAACCTGCATAGACTAGAGACATCAGTTCTTCATAACATATTCCATATATTTTGTCATTTCTGTACGAATTTTGCTATAGTTTTAAACAGGAGTAGGTCAAGTTTGTATAGAATAGTAACGAGCCAATAAAAAGCCCAGACATAGAACATAAGAAGAGGAATTTTGTGGGCACCTAACTTTCTAGTGTTTCAGATATCAGATCTTAGAGACCATCATAGAGTTCTGATCCAGAGAAGTCAAATTAACCAGTACAACAGAAAACCAAAGGCAATCTCATATCCTCATCATATGGTCTAAGATGATGCCACAGCCTGTTATCTAAGACAGAATCACATTGAACATAGGTGCACAGCGTCTCTAGGGTACACTGATTTGATTCTATGGAGTATATATCAGTGGTAAGCCTATGGAAGATATACATGTAAAATACAATATATATTATATGATATACAAATAGTTATGCATGTATGATATCTATATATTTTATATTTTATAATATATGAGCCAAATATTTATATATTGCAACATATAGACTATAATTATATATAATATGTATAAATATATAATATGTGTAAACCATACTTATATATGCATAACTATATTTATATTATATTTTACATATATATCTTACATGTGACAGGCTGTGCCTCTTTGGATATATACTCCATGGATTAAAATCAGTGCTCTCTAGAGACCCTGTGCACCTATGTTTAAATACACACACACACACACACACACACACATAAAACTTTTGAGGACAAGAAACATTTTCTAACCCTGGTAATACAGTAATTCTTGAGTGATAAGATCATTTTTGGCTTTCTGCTTCATATTTTCAACATAATTTTTACTTACTCTTTTATAGTTAGCAACCATAGTTTCAATACAGCCCCACAAAAAAATCTTTCCTAGAGATCACTTCAGAAATGAAGATGCAGACTTCTCATTAATACCAGCTGTATATTTTTTGTGATCCTTTTATAACTATTTGCAACTTTACAATATTTCTACCCAGTGTTTATCAAGATGCTACTTATTCATTAGCATAGAATTCATGGAAGTTGCATGCATATACACTATATAGATCCTGACAAAAAATGAAGAATTAAAACTCACCTAATGTTAGCCTATGGAGCAAGGAGCAGCTCACTTCTTGAATTTTCTCATCAGCAGGGAATGCTTTCATGGCTTCTACCACAATATTGTAACACCTGACATTCCCACTCATGAGAACTTCAACATTGCTACCTGAATTAAAAAAAATCATAATCACCAAAACAGTATTTTTTCTTTCAAATATGCATATAAGTGAGTATTGCATAGATAGTGTAATAGGTAAAGATCCAGATGCAAACAGCCTGTTCCATCATATAGCTATAAAGATTCTATGTTGTTAGTTGCTAACACAACAAGATGTAGAATTTAGCTTTGGCTCAAGTATAAATTATTCTTATTTCATTCCTTGTTTTAAACTTTTAAGGTATCTGAAGGATTAATATTTTATAAACTATCCTACCATTCTTCCAAAAGCAATCTACAGATTCAATGTAATACCCATCAAATTCCAACACAATTTATTTACAAAAATTGAAACTTTATTGGAAACATACAAAAACAGCAAAATAGCTAACAATCTTTAATAATAAAAGAACTGCTGGCGATATCACCATCCCAGAGTGCAAGTTTATTGCAGAGCTATAGTAATAAACACATCATGGTATTATCATTAGCATAGAAACTGACACAATGGAATTAAAGATGAGATAAAAATCTAAACACATATAGAAACATTATTTTTGATAAAGAAGTCAAAAACACACACTGGAAATAATACAGCATTTTCAATAAATAGTATAGATAAAACTGGACAGCTGCATATAAAAGAATATAAACAGATCCCTGTGGATTACCCTGCACAAAACTCAATACCAAATGGATCAAGGATTTCAATGTAAGACTAGATTCCTTGAATCTGATAGAAGAGAAAGTAGGAATAGTCCTGAGCTCATTGGCACAGGGAATGACTTTTTAAGCAGAATTATCAAAAAAAGCTGAGAACGATTAATAAATGGGACCTCGTGGAGTTGAAAATCTGGATGGCAATTAACTCTATCATCTGGACAAAGTGACAGTGTACAGAATGAGAAAAGATCTTTACTGATTATACATTCAACAGAGGGCTAACATCCAAATTATATGAAGAACTAAGAAAAGTCATGTATATCAAAGAAACATAACAATTTAAAAATGGGGGTACAAAACTATGCAAAGAGTTTTCAAATAATGAAACACAAATGGCCAAGAAACACTTAAAGAAATGTTAAACATCCTTGGTTGTCATAGAAATACAAAGTAAGATTATTTTGGGATTCAGTCTTACCCAAATCAGAATGACTAAGATCATTAAAAACAAGTGACACCACAAACTGGCAACGATATAGGTAGGGGGAACATTTATTCATTGCTGGTGGGAGTGTAAACTCATATAGCCACTGTGGAAATCAGTGTGGCAGCTCTTTAAAGAGATAAAAATAAATCTATCACAAGATACAGCTATATCACTCTCAGATATATACTTAAAGAATTGTATTTCCTACTAGAGAAATACTTGCTCATCCATGTTCATTGCTGCAGTATTTATGAGAACCAGAAACTGTAAATACCCTAAATGTCCATCAACTAATAAATGGTTAATGAAAATGTGATATGCTTAGACAATGGAATATTATTCAGTTGTTTAGAAATTGAAAATAAGAAATTTTCAGGCAAATGAAATGTCCTCCAGTGCCAGGAATGGATTACTTGTAGTTCAATCATTTACCACAGGATCTCATGGAATTACCCCAGACATCATAGGCTGTTGTCAACACTATTGGTTCCTCTCTACAACCTAATGGTAAGGCCCTATTGCTGAAGACAACATTTACTTATGTCATCAAACTTGGAGAAGTTGAGCCAGTTCCTAACTAAAAGTTTTGTCTCTACTGACTGCTATTCATGGTACTAGAAGGCATTCTGCATGCTACCAGAGGAGAAAGATAACCATCAAAATCACTCAGTTACAAACCCTGCAATATATAATGACCTATCTGCATGATATACTAGGGTAGTAGTGGCACAAATGTTATGGGAATAACCAATCACTTTTTAAAAATTAGATTTAAAGCCCACTCCTTGAGATGGAGCCCATACCTGACACTGCTAAAGATGCCAAGAATCTGAGTTCACATAACTCATGGACTTAAGGGCAAACCTAATACTATTCTTCTACTAAAGAACATAGCAACAAAAATGGTTCCTAATGACATACTGCAATACCCACAGATCAATGTTTCATTCAACACTTATCAGAGAAGCTTCTTCTTGTTGTAGTAGAAGATAATTGACATGGAGACCTATAAGTAAATAATGCACAGAGAATGACTTTGAAGCACTCAGTCTGTCCTAGTTATGAATACCATTGTGATGATTAAACGTCATGACCAAAGGCAAGTTGGAGAGAAAAAGATTTATTTGGCTTACACCTCCATATCATAGTTAATCAATGAAGGAAGTCAGCACAGGAACTCATAAAAGGATGGAACCTGGAGGCAGGGCTGATGCAGAGGCCATTGAGGGGTGCTGCTTAGTGGCTTGCTCATTGTGGCTTACACAGTCTGAGTTCTTATAGAGCCCAAGACCACCAGTCTAGGGATGGCACTACCCACAATAGGCTTGGCCCTCCTCCATCAGTCACTAATTAAGAAACTGCTCTATAGCCAATTTTATAGCTTATACAGTCATTTTCTCAACTGAGTTCCCTCCTTTCAGATGTGTTTAATGTGTATCCAATTGACATAAATCTAGCCAACGTGTAGTCCTAAATGGGATGTCTTCATCAAACCCCTCCACTCCAGGCCCAGGGAGCTAAATGAAAGAACAAGAAAGATGATAAGAGCCAGAGGTGATGGAGGACTATAAAGGAACAGGGTCTTCCAGACACAACAAGACAGATGAACTCTCAGAGACTGTTATGATGTGCACAAGGCCTCCAGATGTTCAAGCCAGATGGGGTCCCAGTACTGAGAAGGAAAATAGAACACAGGCTCACACTGTAACCAAGAAGTTATTTGCAATGTGTATCCACTAACAAACAGAAGTCAGTTTTCTCCAATAGAGAATCACTGGGTATATGTCATTTGAGGACAGGCCTCATGCCCTGTAATATTTGGCCAACACAAAACAAACTCTATGCTTGTGGACATTTTGTTTTGTTTTGACATTTTTGGTTTTTTTTTTTTTTTTTTTTTTGGTCTTTTGCCTATTTGTTTTGATTTTTACTTTTATTGGGATGTTTTGAAAAAGAGAGAGAAGTGATATAAAGTTGAGTGCGTAGAGAGGTATGGAGGTTCTGGTAGGAGTTGTGAAGGGGAAACATGCAAAATATATTGTATGTAAAAATGTTTTATCTATATAATTTAGACAAAGAAGGTAAAAACTGAGGGTTTTGTACAAGTCTAAAACCAGCCAAATATATTTCAAATAAATGAGCTCAGCTGTCTGAATCCTGCTGAGGACATTGATTACGGTTTCTGCAATGTCTTTTCCTTACCCAAGGAAAGAACTCGAGATTACGTCGTACACTAGAACTGTGAAAATAAACTTGGATCTATTTTCTTCATCATAGAATAACGGCTAACAAAGGGGCAGAGACCTTGAACTTCCTGGAGATGGCAGACGGCAGGAGGACAGATATATTCAAAGACAAAACACATGCGTAAGGGGCTGACATGAGTCAGGCAGCGGGGAAAGGAAGAAGTGGTGGAAGATTGCTGTGAACGGACGGGGGAAACACTTCTGTTTCTGAATGTAATATTGACTACTCACCAAACAGAAAAATGCCTGTCTGTAAAAGCCTTTTCCGAGCATAGCTAAAACTATTTGTTTAAAAAAAAATACATTGTAATGTTTAAATAGGATTGTAAAAACACCAACATATTTTTTAAGCGTGTAAGAAGGAAAGGAGGGGCCTGATAAAAAGCCTTCGCTGCAGAGCTGCTGTTAAAGCCGCTCGATTCCACATTGTTAGCTGCTGCTGGCTTTGACCTTTGTGTTATGAATCGACACATTCTAACTGGTTTATGTCATAAGTGGGTGGAAGACAATGGATTCCAAGAGCAATCGGCCCAAAATAAGTGAATAATGAAGAGAGCTCAAAAAAAGTACAAGGCGGAAAATAGCCGACTCGCTGTCAGCAATGACTCAGAGAAGAGTAAGATGCGACACTCTGCTTTGGCATTAGGATTCAGCCCCATCCTCTGTTGACTGATTTCCCGTAGATAAGAAAATGCTGCATTTTTATGAACATATTAAAGGGACTATTTTTCCCAAGAGCATTTGTTTTTTGACCCTGCTGCAATGAAGTCTCATGCTGCTGTACCTGAAAGCATACTTTTATATCATATGTGTATTGTATATGTATTATATGTAACATAATATTGTGTATATTATATGTATGCATAGAAAATTCATAGTGTTAATAGTTTTGTAATACGTGTTACATACCAAGTATTGTTTATGTTCTTCACAATAAATTACTAATTTAATAGAAGAGAACTTTACACGTATGAGGATGAAAACAGTACTATTAAGTTCATGTTTATAGCTGGCTCAAAGCACACAGAGAAATATGAAGTGCTAGTGTGCAATTATAAAACAGAGTCTGCAGCCTATTGCAGTCAATTGGTAATCACCAGTAGTGTGTACGGTAAATTAATTCTTCAGATTTCTACTTTTTTGACGAAGTAGCTAAATTTCAAAGCATCGATCAATGCTAAGCAAAAATCGAAAAGAGTTCAACCCCTATTGCGTGGCTATTTTGGCCTCTCACAACCTCATACCCTGTCTGCACCCTCACCCACTTACTCTTATCATCACCTTACCCTGCCTCCAACAGAGCAGTTCCTGCAGGTACTTGGAGATAAGCATGCCTCTGTATGCAGACACACACAGACCAGTACACACACACATGCTTATGCACATATACCCACAGGACACACTCATACTCATGCATCCAAGCATGTACCCATTCACACACATGCATTCACAATTACACACGGCTACACACACATGTACACTCACAACATGCACACATTTATGTGCACATACATCCATGCTAACGCATACGCACAAATATACACACGTATACACACATATACATGTACACAAAATACAGACTGACATACATCCATGCACACATACATGTACCCAATCACATACATATATGCACACATTCATGTACACACACACACACACAAGCTCATAAAACCAGAGTTTCCTGAGTGATTTTCCACTCTCCTGTTCCATATCTTTTGTTTTGTTTTTCTGGCACTAAGTATTCACCTTAAAGGCTCACATAAGGTAAGCACTCGGCCAATAAGCTGCATCTACAGTACTTATTTTATTTTACTTTATTTTATTTGAGACATGGTCCCCTTAAGTTGTCCAGGCAGGCCTTGAATGCAGCCTCCTGAGTGTGAGCTATAGGCCCAGCTGCTCTCACATATTATGTTCCTAGTGTCCAGCTTCTAAACATTTCCCCTGTATTAGTTCTACAGCACACCTCCTTACATGCTAAGTTCCCAGTGCTTAAGGCTTTCAAGAGCTTGGCCTTGTTCTATTGGTTCTAGCAACCATAGGAATTGTGCCTTATGATGCCTGGTCTCACCTGAGATCATATCCGTGGTTCCTACTACATATGAACTCAGAAGAGGCCAGGCACATATTTAAGCTTTTCACTACTGTTTCCAGGCACTAAGCCTAGAACTGGATGCAGCAGAGTCTGGATAAGTATGAGTTAATTAAATAAATCAATGAATGAAGAAGTTTAGCATTCTCAGGACCTCACAAACACATGTGCGCGCGCGCACACACACACACACACACACAGAGAGAGAGAGAAAGAGAGAGAGAGAGAGAGAATCCAAAAAAGACACATTTCATCGCTCCATATACAAATTAGAAAGCATGCAAAGAGGGTACTCACAAGGAACCGCCAGGGAATGAAGGCAGCAGAGCACATGAAACACAATTTCCTTGTCCCCTTTGAAGCTGCTGAGTGTGCTCAACAGTATCATGTAATCTTTGTTCTCAACAAACTCAATCAGCTGTTCCTCTGACACTAAATCAGGAAGGGAAAAAAAACATGAATATGCTTTAAGGTGACATAAAATTTTAATTCCTGAGAGGTATATTTATAAGAACAAAGCATCACAAAGACAATATGCTTAATAAAAATGTTTTTATGTCCCAAAGGCATAGGAATTTAAAACATTAAATTAGCTTGAAACAGCAAGATAGTTCTGGTTTGAGCTGTTTGGATAATCTTTTGAAATGAGAAATTATTAGGAACCCAATAATTCTCAGAAAAAAAAGGAAGTATTTTCAATTTTTTTTAGGGGAGTCGACAGCAATCTAAGAAGTACAATAAAGATGATGTACTGGCTCTGTCTTGAAAAACCAAAAAAAAAAAAAAAGATGATGTACTGGAAGGAACACTCTGAGAGTTAATAATAATGATGGTCCATTAGGATGAACATACTATGAGTCTTATCCACTGCTAATGAAGACGACCCTTTGGGATGAGCTACTATGATCTTGGCTACTGATTCTACAATACTGACCTGCTGATTATGACTATGTTTCTATTCTAATTTTTAAAAAGGTATTTGTATTATGTGTGCCTGTTTCCTGTCTGAGGTACCCAAGGAAGCCAGAAGAGGTGGTTAGATCTCCTAGAACTGGTGACAGGTGGTTATAAGAAACACTGTGTGGGGGCTGGAATTGAACATGGGTCCTCTGCATGAGCAGTAATTGCCATATCTCCAACCTCTATTTTTGATATTTAAAAGCCAGGGATTTATCACAGACTGCTGAAGGGAGACACAGCTAAGCATGTTGGTTCAAGAGTTGTTAACGGCAGCAAATGGTAACTGATTGAACTTTAAAATACTCTGTTTTAATGGTTTTCCATGAGAAATCAAAAACTGTCATTCATTTTTAAGTGATATTATCTTTTAAAATTTACATACAATTACATTCTTTTATAATTTGAATATGTTGAACTCCATTTGGAGTCACTTTATTAAGTGGGAATCTCAAAAACTATTTGAAACCCCAGTCTGTTAGGGCAAGAATGGTGCTAACAAAGCGTTAGAAAATTCAGCTCCTTTAAGAGCACTCTTATCTTTTCAATTGTGTATCAGAATGTGTATGTAAGATAATGCGAAACTTGTTAGATTCATTTAATTATTGATAGATGTCATGAAACCTTTACATATAATAGTATACTTCTCACAGTCTCTTTTTAAGTTTTGACAACCATCTTTATTAACTAACTTTTCAAGATTAACTTTATTAACTAAATTACTGTCTCAGGAAACTCAATCCTCTTGAAAAAAGTCAAAAATTGTTTTATTCTTATATTTATAAAATATATAATATAACATGGTATAATATAATAATATATCCTGGGTATTTATTAATGATCTTTGGATTAAGATTCTCCTGTTTAACAATCAGTAGTCTATGTCGTCTGTCCTGGAAGGACACAGCGCTTGTGAGAGCATAGTGACAGCCCTCTTTCATGAGTAAGCATTGCCCAAATAGAAACACAGAGTGCAGGTCCATGAGATAACAAATTTCAAATTTTATCCTTCAATTCTTATCAAAGCTTACGTGCAAGATGTAACACAGAGAAGACAGCCTAAGACACATGAAGTTCCGTACTCTTCACTGCAGTGAACTCTTCTATACAAAGCCTGAATCATCGAAGAGCTGGGTCCCCAAACCAGTAGCCACCACTGTGTGCTAGCTAACTGCTAACCTCAGACCACTTGCTCAATTCTCCAACCCATTTCCTCAACAAGTGAGTCAAAGGATTGGACAAAACTAGCTCAAACAGTCTGCAATCAACTTTTATCAGTTTCTGAGCCTGCTGTGAAATGCCTCTTTGTCTTGTTTCTCAAGGACACTCAGCTCTGGCCCAGTTCTCTACACAAAGTCTGTAGAAATTCCAAGTCTGACGGGATTCAAAATCATAACCCCATTTTCACCTGTACTTGACTTCCTAGTTTAATGTTTTCTTCTTATGAACCCATACAATCCAGTTTGCAAAGTGAACCTCGTGCCCAGTTATGCAATAGAAGGAAGTCTACTATAACCACATGGTTAATAACCTGTGAGTGAAATCACACCACAGAAGGGAGCAACATTACCACACTAAGAAACTAAGAAAGTTTATTTCACTTTATAAATAGTATGATTGTAGATAATGATTTTTCTCATCAATTATATCCATTTTTTTCCAGTTCAAGTCATTCTTCTTATGAATACCACAAAATAAAGAATTTACAAGTTTAAATACCTCTCTCAAACAGCACATGTAAAGTCTTGCATCCAAGTTTCTGAACTTCATCATTGGTTGAATATTTGTGCATGGCATCAAAAATTAGCAAGAAAATATCGCATTCTTCATCCAGTATTAGCAAAGTGATTTTACCTAATTTGAAGTAAACATCGTGATGTAAGTACACAGTAGTTTTTAATAGTTGGTACATTAATTTTGCTTGAGGCCTATGAATATTTTATGAACCTTTATTTTGATAGACCAGTTCATTGTCCCAAATGTTATCCATAGCAAATTCTTTCCAAGTGAAATAGATTCCTAAACACTTTACTACACTTTAACAATTTTTGGCACACCATGCCACACCACAAACACAAAGCCTAGGCCCTCCTACCTTACAAACTTCAAGTCCATTCCTATCTTCCCCATTGACCGCTACCATCTAAATATTCTTTAGAATATTCTGACCTGACCCTCCCCTTGTTCCTGGTCTTCATCATTGAGACCATCATCTAACAACTACCTGAGAGAAAGTGTCCAGTCGTTCCTTCCAAATTCACCCTCACTTCCATTTCCAATGAGTCAACTCATTTTATTAAGAGCCAAGCCACTCAAGTGTTAGCTCTTAAATACATCAAAGCTCTCTCTCAATAAGTTAGTTCAGCTTTCCTATCCTACTGAGAACCTCTTCCTAACACACCAAGAATGCAGAAATGGTTGCTGAATGGCTCTGCTTAATCTAAACTTCTACCCAACTGTTGATAGTTCACTCCCTGCACTGTATTTCTAAGACCTAAATGTGATCCTGGAAGTCCCATGTTGAAATCTTTTAAGCCCTTCTCTTGCTCATACGTACAACAAACCAAAAATAAATAGATAAATTAAATAAATAAATAAATATAACAAATGGCTGGTGAGATGGCTCAGCAGGTAAAGGCACCTGCTACCAAGCCTGACAACCTGAGATTGATCCTTGGGATTCACAAGGTAGAAGGAGAGAACCAATCCCCAAAAGTTGTGCTCTGAGCTCCACTCCAGAACATTGGCCTGTTTGTGCTTATGTATGTGTGTGCACACACAAATAATAAAAAAAATAAAATCATGAGTACAGATAATGAAAAAAGTACACCAAACCAGATCCTTTATAAAAAACCTACCATATCAATGTCCTTAGCCCATGCGTGACTCAAGTCTAGATATGATACACCCATTGCTCCTCTTAAAGCCTCCCTCGAAAGCCTCTTTGAACTTGCATTAGAAGAATACTTTCCTGCCATAATCTAAGATGTAGCACACATAACATTCATCCCATCAACAACAGTAACTATCATGAAATAGGGATAGCAGCTATAAACAGTTCTTTACTGGGTTTGTGTGTGCGTATGTGACATTGGAGAGTGAATTTAGAACCTCAAACATGCTAAGTATGGACTCTACTGCTAAGCTACACTGCTAGCTTCATAGTGATTGCTTTTGTGATACAATGTGTTAATCACTAGTTGGCTCATTTCATTATAACACATTTAATCAACAGTAGAACCTCACAAGGTAAGTCTGAACTCCTCTTTAAGAGTAAAAAATACTGAGGCACTGAAAGACTAAGTAACCCAAGCGACTTAGCTTAATAGCTAATAGGAGGGCGAGCTGGATTAAAAATTAAGTAGGTCAGACAAGTGGAGATGCCTACAGAGGTAACCCCAGCACTTAGGGTGTGGAGGGCTGAGAAAGGAAGACTGTGAGCTTCACACAAACCTGGACCACAAAGAGAGTTCAAGGCCAGTCTGCACTAGGAAGACAGTGAGACCCTTAATCAATTTTAGACAGGTCACTTACATTTGTAACCCCCACAAGGGAATTTAGTGGCTGTCTGTGCTGTGACAGGTTTCACCATATTTCTCTTATAATCGTTTTCTCACTACATCTCAATCATTTCTTTACATGCTTTAACCCATCTGCCCAGGCAGCCCCATTCCCTAGCCACATATGCCTAATAAAATTCAAACTGAATAATAAAAATTAAATAAAACTGATGTCCAGTTTTTCATATTTCAAATGCTCAACAATCACGTAGAGCTACTTGTTCTGGCAGCAGGCAACTCACGGAACATTTCCTCCTCTACAGAAGGGTCACTGGGGTGAGCACTTGACTGTGACAAACGAAAAATGAAGCAAAAATAAAAATTCAAGTTCCCAAGGATGAGGGTTGAATAATTGAATTAAGACACTTTAGGAATCCCCTGTCTCCTGTCCTCCTGGCCCTGGTCCTTAGACTCTTTCTTGCTCCTTCTCTCTCTGAGGGTCTTCATTAGCAGGACCAATCAGGATTCTACTAATTCAACTAATCTCCCACTCCCCTGTGCGGCCTCCCTTCCATCTCCTCAGGTCTCGGTAGCTGTGCTCACAAATTCTCCTGACCTCAAAATGACCTCCTATTCATTGAACGAAACCCCCAATCATTCAGGATTATGTTTTTGCCAACCACAGGCATCTATCATGGCAATGACCACAACTACTACATCATCTCAAAATCTCGGCTTGGGTCTCTTTGTCTCTTGACAGAGGTCACCTTAGGCAAAGGCTTGGGTGCATGGAATCAGAGCCTGATTGTGTCACCTGGTAGATGAGGCCACCTCTCTGCTCGTCAGTGTTTCTCATTCAGAAAGATAAGGGAAATGCCTATTTGGGGTGAAAAGGATTTTGAAAGCATGTTACATCTAGCAAACACTCAAGAAGTAATGCTACATGCTTTGTCAAGAAAAGATTGTGAAGGTGGATACAGAAAAAGGTACCAAGAATGTGAATTATGGGAGCAGATTTTGGAAACCATGCCAGAACTAGAAACGGGAACATGGGAAGACCACACAAACCATATCAAGATCCTGGATGGCATCTGAGAAGCAGCCTGAGACAAGAGGCACGGAGAAGGCAGACATAGAAAAAACCTCTCTAGAAACCACAGCTGACTAGTTCACACTTTGACCCTGACCACAGAAAGGAGGGCCATTCGTGGGATGACTCACCTGAATCTAGGAGGAGATCTAAGGCTTTTAGTCCGACTGTCGACAGGTTGACATTGGCTTGGTGAACAGTTAACATTTTAAGAATCAGCCTGGAATAAAAACCCAAATCACATGACAATGGAAGGTTATACAAAAAAAGCCAAGGGACTCCCCAGTGGGAAAGTCAATTGCTGACACCTGACAATTTGAGGTCAAGCCCTAGGGCCCACATGGTAGAAGAAAAAATGGATTTCCATAAGTTGTCCTCTGACCCTCACATATGTGCCATGACACCCATCTGCCCCCCATATGCATACATACATGTACATGCGTATGAAGTCAATCAATCAACAAATATATTTTTCACACAGGATCTTACTATGTAGTCCCAGAGGGCATGAAACTCACTATATACCTCAGGCTGGTCACAAACTCATAGAGATCTACCTGCCTCAGCCTCTCTGGTACTGGGATTAAAGGTGTGTGACACTGTGTCAACCTAAATGCAACTTTTTGTTAATGAAAGTTTGAACTCATAGATTCAGTAACATCCAAAACAATATTTAAGTACTGCTTTTCACTCACCTATACACTTACTGTACTTAGTTCTGTCCAGCAAAGCTTAGGGGACAGGTTTCCCCTTGGTACAAACTTAAACCAAGCTTATAAAATTAACAGCCTGACGTTGGGTATAGCTCTTGGCAGACAACTTGTCCTGCATGCCAATGACCCTAGTTCCAATCTCTACCAGCACAACAAATAGAAATAAGTAAATGAAATAACCAGGAATAGTACTTGCCTCAACTGCTGCAAATTCATTACATGATTCTGTAACAAATTAACAAGTTGATTTCATTTAATATATGAATATTTCTAATTATCAACCATATCTCAGTAAAGTTTGAGGGAAACAGAGGGAGAAACATAAACATTTATTCTTGGATGAAGCTCAGTAATATAAGATGTGGCTATAAGATACAAGGCTTCTGGATTGACCCACAACCTGGAAAAATTAAGAGATTTAGGAAGAGAGTATTATTCTATGTCTTGATAGAGAAGCTAAGTCCTGACTATATTTCACCAAATGCCCCTACTTAATCATTAACACACAAAGCACCACGAAGAGTATCCACATCAGAGGAGATACCTTGGCTATGTCATAAGAACCTATGAAATATGTCACACATGTTAATATCTTAACATACAGGAAGATTGGATAAAGATATCTATTTGCATATAACCATAAGAATCTACTTAAATATTAAATTATTGCTTGCTACTATCTTTGATAAGGTAATATTCCATACTAGATAGGGAACTGATATCAATACCACCTGCTCTCAGATTACTAGATTTGAATCTCTGTGTTATCAGGTCTAAACCATTTTCTGCCTAATGGTCTTTGATTTTTATATTGTTGAAAGAAAATAGAGCTGATTCATCCACAGCCTCTTCTATATAAAAAAACATATCTTTTGGTCTTCTAGCAAGGTGAAGTACTGTTGATATCTTGCCAGTTACCTACCTACTTATTCTGGTCCTACCCCTCTCTGTTCCATTCTGTCAGAACACAGTCTAGGAATGGTGTCGTGCAAGGCAAATTCAGATTGCTTGCAAGAAAATGCCAAGAAAACAGGACAAGAGTCTTATGACCTCCGTGTCTTCAAAAACATTGAATTGTTCTTGGAATGTATTTTTGTGCCCTTCTCATGCATAGCAGATAAGGGTAAGTTTATTTCAAATTATTCATTATAACTGGCTATTGCTATTTGTTTATTTGCCTCAATAGAGAAATATGTTTTTGCCATGTGTGGCTGTTTTTATGACTATACACTATACTCATGTGACTCTTCTTGACCCTCGGGGTATAAATTGTCTGCTGCTCTGAATAAAGCTGACTATTGCAAACTTTAGTCTGCCTCATCTTTAAGGTCAACTCACATCATTAACTAGAACAGTAAACACATTCTCACTATCCTTCTCATGACTACTACAGGAAGGATTCCCTTTTGGTACTGGTCAGTTTTGTAGGGGAAAAGTTTGGCCACAGAGAAAAACATCTTACAACTTTTTTTCCCAAAATTTTCTAGTGTAGAGAACAGGGTTTCTCCCTTAGTCCCAGGCCCAGATCTCACTTAGAGCAGGAGCGTAGACAATGAATGGAGGAGGAGGAGGAATGAACGTGATAATTATTATAATACTCAATTTTTAATAAAATGTATTTTTTTAATAAAATGTCAAGCAACATAGCATTGGAAGTAAAATATCTCCATAACTGTGGCCCTAGGTATGAGGGCACATAATGACAGAAAATAGTTTTATAAGTCTCCAGAAACTATTTCTTAAAGGATTTTCCCAGAAACAAATTTTTCTACAAAAATTCTTATCTAATTATGGCTATGAGTGTGGTCTTATTGAAGATATTATGTTGACAGCTGCAGCCAAATGGCTGGTAAATAGTCACATAGACTAGGCTTCAAAGGGCTGGGAGGAATTAATTTCCTCTTTTCTCTTCCTCTTGAAAACCAGTCTACTTTCACTGAGATTAGCATGCACAGATACATGCAAATGCGCACATGAAGGCAATGGAGCAGAACCTTGAAATGAATGCTTACAAAAGTAACTTCTCAGACACTATGGGTTTTTTTTTTTTTTTTTGAACTCATGGATTGTATCAGCCCCACCATTAATAGTAAAAGGCTTGTCTTGCTTTGTCTTAAGTCATACTCAAAGATCAACAACTTAACCATTTATATAATCATAGAACTGTGTTATTAAAAATCATCTCATCTGATATTTCACCATCAATCTTAGTTTTCTAATTCACAAAGTTTAAAGATTGCTACAAATGCAAATTATTGATTTACGAAAAACACATCTGCATTAAGGAATTTATCAGAATGGTTTTGGATGGGCAAAGGGTGTCACATATAATTTTTCGGTGCAGCTTATTTTCACGCATCTGTCATACTTACCGATGAATACCAAGGACTTCCCAATCATTTCCAATATCCTGGGGTCCGATTAAGCTCGGTAAGGTCCCTGGACAGACTTCTATTAATTTGCAAAGAAGTGACCATCCCACCTGAAAGCAAGAAAGATAAATATTTACTTTTTCCCCAAGATACTGTTTCATACACCCCAAAGTATACTTGAACTCGTTTTGCAGCCATGGATCCTCCTTCCCATCCAAAAGACTGGAATTAAAATCATGTACCACCATACCCTGTTTATGTGATGCTGAGGATGATCCGGCTGAGGAATTCCTGTATAGCAGGCAAATGTTATACCAACTAAACTATGGCCCCCAGTCCCATATCCACATTTTTAAAGATTCACACTCTATGAGCCAATCATGAATGTCTTGTTTTAGCGAAACAGATCATTATATCCTTTTTAAATGATCATTTTAAGATAAAACAAAGCCCTAAAATGCTTTCTGAGAAATGAAAGTGAGGTGTGTATTTAAGACTACACATTGCTTTAAAACACAAAAGTATTATAGCATTCCTGAATAAATACCAAATAGATATCCCTATCATTTAAATTAAACAAAATAAAGAACAATTTTTAAGGACACACTAAAATTATTAAGCAAGAATGGCTATACTCATACCTTATTACTTTTCTGTCGTGTGAATATCTGACATAATCTTCCCCAAGAATTCAAGATCTTGATTATAGAAAGAGAGGGGAACTTGGAATGGAGAATTGAAGCTGAAGATTTTTGTAGCAATGGGAAATGACTGGCTTTGGGTAATAGGGGCCTATGAGCAGGAGTGTCCTATGGTTGAACCTACATCTGTTACTTGGAAAAGAAAAGAAGCTATAATAGGAGATAAAACACCTAAGTGCCCCTTACATGCCCCTCAGTGTCTAACTCTACCCTAAAACTCTCCACAGTAATGCATGATGGCGGAGCTTATTGGTGCATTTTACATATATCTTTTTTAAAGATTTGTTGATTTCATGTGTTTGGATGTCTTGCCTGTGTGTGTGCATATATGCCAACTTTGTGTCTGATGCTTTGAGGTCAGGAGATGGTGTCAGATCTCCCATGCTCCATTTAGCGTCTCTAAAGCTGTCAGAAACTCTATGACTGAAAAACAGCTCAGGAAGGAAAGGGTGTATTTCATCTTATAGATTCCAATCTACCCTCAAGAGATGCTGAGGCAAGAACTCAAGGCATGAACCGGGAGGCAGGAACTGAATCAGAGCCTGTGAAGAAGAACTGTTCACTGACTTGCTCAGTTTGCTTTCTTGTAAAATCCATAACCTCCTTCTCCTGGAAAGACCTGCCCATAGGGCACTGGGCCCTCCGACAATCATTAATCAAGAAAATGCCCTCGAGACTTGTTTATCAGCCAGTCCAAAGTGGGGGATTCCTCAACTGAGGTTCTCCCTTCCCAGGAACTCTTGCTTGTGTCAAGTTGACACAACTAGCAAGTACACTCGGTACTGGAATTACACACAGGATTGAAAGTCACCATTTGTGTGCTGGAAAGCAGACTAGGATCCTTTGAAAGAGTAACAAGTGCTCTCAACCACTGAGCCATCTAAGCAGCCCCCATTTTCAAATGTCTCCGCTGGACATGACCCCAACATCAACAAGTCATTCTTATCTCTGGAAAAGATAGGAACCCATGATTCCAACTCAGAGATCAACCCACCCTTCCTACTACTTCTGTAAATCAGAAACATCTTCCATTCTTTCTATGCGCTAAAGAACTATATTTGATATGCTCAGGAAAAAGGAACATTTCCATTAAGGTAGAGCACAGTTAATGCAAAGGTATCTAAGAATGACTGAAGATAAATACTAAAGTATATGAATCCTGGAAGTAAGACTCATTGTGAGTCAGGACTACTCAAAGCAAGACACGATGTGGTGGATGTAAGACTCCAGCCACAGTTCAAAATTCATGAGCTGTAGGATGAGCAGGGAGCTCATGATGAGAGCTGTGTACAGGGGAGGAGACTGCAGCTGGATAAGGCTTGAGAGGGAAGTGAAGACAAATGATGCACAGAGCCGAATGGCAAGGTGCGAAAGTCATATTCGCTTGCTATGGAGCAGTAGCACACATCTGTGCATACATATGAGGGGAAAAAAAGGCACCTCACAAAGATAAACATCCATATGTTCTCTCTACAGTCTTGTCTATTTACAGCATGAGCATGCTAAAGTCTCTTTACTGTTTTTGAATGAAGCATGAATTGCCTTATGTTGCCACTACTTCCCTTCAAATAATCACAACTTCCTTTAAATGACAGAAATGTCTGTCATTTTTTTTAAATCTATATTTATGAATACTCTCCTTCCCTCCAGGTAGGCAGAACAGAAAGTAACAATCCAGATGTCATGGAAACCAACTGCTTCTGAGATTGTTTTTAAACCTATATGAAGCCTTTTTGCCAGGCATTTAAGAAAGTAGCATTCTCAAGGGCTTCTAGTGGGGAAATGTGTTCTAGGATGCTGAACTCCTGTCCATACCTGTACGGCTGACTCACTGAGAGAGCCTGCTTTGCTCAGATTGTTAGGAAAACAGCATCAATAACTGCTTGGAAAAGATCCATTCACGCAGCTGAGCCTGGAATCAATGAGTGGAGCTTCAGTGACTAAGTGAAGTCTCCAGCAACAAAGCAGGGGTAGCAAGCGAAGCATTAATCTTTCAATTAGGAACTTATCTTTCAAAGAGAGAAAGATTTGGCCCTGCATGGATTTGCCAGTCACAGCTTTTTGTCTATTATAGTTGCTCTATTAGCTCAAGCACCCCACTCATTACACTTAGCCCACTTTCATTTATTTTGGTCTCCTTCAAAGGTTGTAACTACTTGGGAAAAGAGAAGCAAAATTGAGGAGAAAAAGAAAATGACATACACAAAGAAGAATACACAGGGCAAGCTTGATAGCAGTTCTCCAAGATCTCCATTTGCAAAGAAGCACAAATAAAGAAAAGCGTAAAAATCCAGAGTCTGGAATATCATCTTAGATGACTCTAACAAGAAGCCTTAACTCACATTTCTGAAGAGAACTCTCCAAACTCCTTACATTCACCGAGAGTTTTTCATTTGGTACTGCTAGATAATTGGATGCCAGAAACAGGAAAGGATGTTCATACTAACTACATCAATTATGAAAAGAAATTTAAAAGAAAATATTACTTTCCTGTAGACTGTTGAAATCTTGGCAGAGAGATAATCCTTTCTATATCCCCTTTGATAGGACCAATAATGATGTGGCCACTGTGCATGCTCATAGTATCTGTGCTTTTGTTTTTGCTTACACAACGTCTTATGAATTCAACACCAGCTGATGGAGATTCTGAAGGTGTGAATAGATTTGAGTCCTCACTCTCTTACAAGCTTCATATCACTCTTAACTGAGTTGATACGAAAGAACTTTGGTCAGCTTTCTTCAAAGGCAGGGAGATTCCAGTAAGAATCTACCAATGTAACAAACATAAAGTCCTTTGCAGATAGATGCATATAGAACAGTGAGAATACTGATTTTATTCTACTAAATTATCAAACCAAAAGCTATTCCTTCCTAATACACTTTGATGTCCCCACACCCACGCAAAAAAAAAAAATCATAACTATTGCAGACAAGGGAGCCCACAGTTGAGCATTTTCTAGAATCAAGAATTAGAATGTCTTGGTTGGGTGTGTAGCTAGCTCTCTGGTAGAGTGCTTGTCTAAAAGCCCTGTGTTTAATTCCTAGAATGCGCACACAAATACACACACACACACACACACAAGAAAAAAAAACACTTGAGAGTGAAGGAGGGGGAGGAGAAAGAGGAAACGGAGGAGGAGGAAGAAGAGAGGATAAAGAGGAAAAAAGAAAGGGGAGAGGTAGACATAGAGGGGGAAGAAGAAAAATGAGGGGGAGGAAAAAGTGGGGGTCAGGAAGGAGGAAATTAGAATGTTTAGGGATATAGGTCAGTAATCAAAACAATTGCTTTAGCACATTCTAAGTCCTGTATTTTGACCTTCAGCACAGAGAAAGGAGGAGAGGAGAGAGAGATAGAGCAGAGACAGACAGACACAGAAGCAAGAGACTGACAGAAGCAGGAAGAAGAAAAGAAAGGAGAGAAAATTAAGCAAGGGATGTGTTCCAGACTCCCCTGGGTTCTCAATTCTGCTACTCTTATGAGCTCTGTTGACTGAAAAACAGGGGCCATTTTTTCCCAGCTTTTTTACCAAGGAGGGGTGAGTCTACCAAGGATAGCCCTTGCAGTGTAAGCAACCAGAATTAGACACTTTTGAATATGAAGCAAAAAGGATGCTGTAGGTGAAGAGTAGAAATCTCCTTAAACATGATTCATATTCCGTGGGTGCTAAAAAGAACAGTTTCTTTATCGTGCCTAGATCTTTCTCTTGATTTTGTTTCCGAATAACCTAAAAATAATTAGTCAGAAGGTATTTCATAATTGAAAAAAATATTGCTGCAAATTTAAGCGTGATTTATAAAAGAAAACTAAAGCCAGGTGTGGTGGTATACACCTGTAATCATTGCACTGGGGGTGGGGGAGCTGTGCCGGGAAGAAAGCAAGTTCCAGGCAGTCTGGACTTTACTGCAGAAACCTGAAGGAGGAAGAGGGATTTGGAGAGTGAGAAAAGGCTCACTTCTGTCTAGTCACTAGAATGAACATGAAGGAATATTCTCGCTGCCCCTCCACAGAGTTCCCCTACAAGTCTTAGTACTTGGATGACAAAACTGATTTCAATTCCCCAAATAGCAAAACTCCAAAGGAGGTTAGCACCTTCAGGAGTAATTCTGTCTTGGCCAAAAGACATTCTTAATTATCTGGGCCTGCTTTGAAAGTCACATTTAATTATCTAGCCTACGTCTGGGCTTTCTGTGACACAGATCCTAGAAGTTACACTTTGTCTCCATTTTGTGTGACAATAGATGCAGGGTAGAAGTGTAAACCCAGGGGGACTCAGGAAGCATCACTTTCTCTAGACACTGCAAGGTACACTGCAGGAAAAGCCTTGCAATCTGTCTCCTCATTTAAAACCATAAAAACAAGCTGAGCCTAGGAAAGTTTGCGGTATACTTGACACCCCCTTCCCGCCCCGTGTTAACTTAATCCCCGCCCCCACTTGCTGGAACTAATCACAGCACTGCTCTATTTAAAACACACTGTACATTAGGAAAATTCTTAGAATAGCTTGAAAGGTTAATGAACTCACCTTGCCAATAAGAGAACTGTTTTTATTTTGCTCCTACCACCATCTAGATTCTGTCAGTTAATAAAGTTGTATTTCTTCTGCTAACAATTGACAAGGTTTCCCTCTTAAAGCTAATCTCAAGTACCTGGACCGTAAGTTCTTTTGTATAAGGGTTTTCAGAACAGAAGGGACGGTCCCTTTACCTGCTGCACGCTGGCGACTCTCATGTAGGAGTCCAGGACGATCAACAGAGGCACGTGGAAATTTTTACCTTCAAACAACTTGGAAGCTGGAAAAGAAGACGGTAGTGGGAAAAGAAAACAAAGTCATAACCCACAGCATCCTTTCGACCATTCCGGGATTCCAGATCCTTCCTCCCTGAAGGAAAGGAGTGGAATGCCTAAGATTAGCACCCCAAGTGCAGGATAAAGTTTGCAGAGGAGGGAGGGGCTGCCGGCAGTACCTCTGTCGGAGTAGGTGAACACCAGCATGTCCTCCAGGAGCTGGAGTAACGTGTCCATCTGCTTGCCTTCCTGGACATTATTTAGCCTGACTATCAACTTCTTCAGAGCCTCCTCCTCCTCTTCCTCCTCGCAGCTCTGTGAGCCGCCACTAGCCATGGTGTGGCGGGGACTGCGGGGCGAGCCTGGAAGGTTGCTGCTCTCAGGCTGCTCGGCAGCCTCCGCTGCAGGCCCAGCCCTCGGCCTCCGACCGCGCCCAGAAGGCAACCGCGACTTGTCCCGGCCCAGCCTCAGCCTGGCCTGCCCAGCCGCAGCGCAGCGCAGCGCCGGGAACTCCGCTGTGGGGAAAAGCGAAAGCAGCCACCCCGCGATCGCGATCTAAGAATAGCAAAGGGGCGTTGGGAAAAGAGGACACCGCCCAGTTGGCCCGTTTTAGGAAAATGGCTTCTTTAAGGGTTCCCTCTATAGGGAGAGTAGTCATTTTCCCCACAGGATGCCGCATTTAATAATCAAAATCGGCCAGCTACATAGACTTCTTGGTGACCAATGTGGCTTTTGCAGGGAAAGACATGAGTTGTTTGCTTGCTAGTTATCGGAAGAGCTGGTTGCCAAAAGGCCTCTCAGTTTTTTGGGGGTTGTAAGGCAGGATCCAGTTGTTCTGATTCAGCTCCCTGTTCTCAAGGATGGAAATAAGAGAACATAGGATAGTCAGTGAAACAAACGATGGAAGAAACAGCCCTTAAATGTCATCCCTGGTCAGAACTAGTTATTAGTACTCATGTCCAGACGTCTAAAGTTAAAAAAGGAATCTGAAGTACGGGCAATGGTAATTCCAGCACCTGGGAGGTAAAGGCAGAACTATAGAAGTTTGAGGCCATGAGGCCATCCTTGCCTCAGAGCAGGTTCAAGGCCAATCTGGGCTAAATGAGCCTATCTCGAAAGAGGGAAAGAAGAGAAGGAGGTAGGAAAAAGCGGGAGAGTAAGGGAGAGAGAGAGAGAGAGAGAGAGAGAGAGAGAGAGAGAGAGAGAGAGAGAGAGAGAGAGAGAGGAGAGAGGTGAGAGATGGGGAGAGGGAAGAGGGACCTGGAAGACCCAGTGCTGGAATGCTTGTGTGAAGGAAGGCTTTGGGCTCAAAAAAAAAAAAAAGGAAAGAAAAGAAAAGGCCTATGTTTTTCAAGAGGACTGCGGATCAGTACTAGATCAATACTGTAGATTAAGCTTGAACAGAGATGATCCATACTCTTCAGATGACCTGCCCTCAAGGTCATTTACACAGGAGAAGAATTAAACCAACTTAGTATTTCATGATTTTCAGGTCAACGCCCTGATGACAGTTCCAAAATGAATGAGAATTCTCTTCTTACTGAGGAGGCACCTTTGGGGGGTTAGTGAAGGCTTGCTGGAACCACAGAGGGGGAGGAGAGAGAGAGAGAGAGAGAGAGAGAGAGAGAGAGAGAGAGAGAGAGAGAGAGAGAGAGAGAGAGCATGTGCTGGGGCTGCTGACAGCCAAGACTTAATCCAGGTTGGAGGTTTGCCCACACTCCACTAATTTCAGCAGATGAAAGAACAAGTTTCCATCTGCCTGGATATGGAGTTCTTTTTGTTGTCAAGGGATTTTAACTTTTACAGACGTGAACTGAATGTTTATATTTGCAAGGATAGAATATTTATAATTTGCTTTTATGTAATCCATGCTTTAGGGGGGATGGAAAGAAGTAGAAATGAAGTAACAACCTTGGAACCGGGAGCTGTAGAAGGTTAGAGATCCTGTGGTATGTTACATTTCTGTGTGTGTAATTTCCCACATGGAAACAAAAAATCTCAACTCATGATCTTTACTACACTTACAATACATCCTGTCCTGTGTGCTTTCTGGACTTGTTTCAACTTCTGAGGACTGAATGAAGGCCTCAGACTTTCTTTTTTTTTTTTTCCTTTTGGTTTCTCATTTAAAACAAAACAAACAAAAAGTTGCCAGAAATTGAGACTTACTTCCCTTTATGAGAAAGTTCTAAATGACAAGGTATTTCCTAAGTTCCTCAGTTCCTTCACCCACCTGCAGGCCTCCACACTGACTAGGCTAGCGAACTGGGTGGGCTCTGTCTGAGCTCAGTACTAGAAACATTTGTCAGAAGCTACTGCAGCTTAGGGCAAAGTATCCTCGAGTTTTAAACATGTTTAATTGATTGACTAAAATTCCAAGACTCATTAACTCCCTAGCCAACAAGAATGAAAATGACGGCTCCAGACAGAAATCCATGACTAGGGCAGAATTCGGTGGAGAATAAAATAACCATAAATATTTGCCTAACTTCTAAGGAAGAAAGAAATAAAATTGATGATATCACCAAACACAACAAACACCAAAACAAACTCCAGAAGGGCTAAAAGGCAAAACAAAAATACCTAGGGGAAGATATGTATTGAAAGTTATTTAATCTTGCCTACAAAACAAAGGCAGGAACAGGAAACACAGAAAGTTAACATTTGCGATTCATTAGGACATATTTTCTGCCATCAAAGAAAAACATAAACTAAGAGAAAATGGTCAATGGGGAAGAGAATTACATATGGCCAAAGTAATTAACTTGAAGAAGTTTTAATAAATCACTGCAGGGACAGTGCCAAGAACCCTATGGACATTTTAAAAATGCAAATTTGTTGTGAATGCCCAGGGAGTTTAAGAAAAATATGCTCATCTTTATAATATGTTCATAAATATCACAGCAGCTTTGTATGTGAAATAGCAATGAGAAAAAGAACGTAAATAAGTCTAACACAATATATAGACTTTCGCAAAGAAATGATCAAACCCTATTAAAGGCATAAGCAAATGGGGGTATCTTATTAATAGGAAGATGAAATATAAAAAAAGATACTGTCTCTTTACAGTAACAAAAATGTAACACTAAGGATACTCTTCTACATTACAGCAAGTTCTAAACTAACATAGCTCACCAACTTGTGGTGAAAGAACTGCTCAATTAGGCATGATCCTGGGACACAAGAATGCCACTGGGGTCACAGGAGGGACAGGCTCAGGAAGCACATTTGATCCAGCTCAAGTGACTTCCTGTGAATCAGGAACAGTTGTTCTCATTGCTAACACACACACACACACACACACACACACACACACACACACAGGCTACCTAGTTAGAGTTGGATTTCAGGCTCCACACATTCCATCCCGAAACCCCTAAACAGGGCACAGTGTATGCAATATATGAAGCACTTTCTTATCATCAGATTATTTGCTGTGTCATTGACACAGCTACATAAAGAAAACACTGAAACAACACGGAAAGAGGCCAGTCACACAGTACAAGCACTACACAGATGAGAGGAATATATATATATATCCATATATATATATGGAAATATATATATTCCTACTATAACCTACTCAGTCTGTATAATGTTACTTGTATGCATGTTTTCATAACTGACCTTTGGCATTAGATAACCATTTTCTGTGCTCTTCCTTGAGGAAGAGTATTTGTCTTGATCTCAGCATTCCTTATTTGCCTATATAGTTCTTTTTGTAGAGCTGAAGTGCACGATTTTCCCCTCATCCACCTTGGCATGCCTATTGTTGTTGTCCGTGTTCTGCTAATGTTTGGCAGTCACAATGGTGAGAATTTATGGGTATAGCTTCTGACTTCACTAGGAGACACAATCTCACAGCAAACTCCCTGATCCTCTGGCTCTTACAATCTTTCCGCCTTCTCTTATGCCATGCTTGCTAAGCCTTAGATTTCGAAGTGTTTTGTAGATAACTCTGTGTTTTGATTATAATTTTATGTATTGGTCCAAATCTGTTGCAAAAAGAAGTTTCCTCAATGAGGGGTGAAGACTACACTTATCTGTGAATATAATGACAGATATTTAGAATGTAGTTCAGGATTATGCTGGTTTAGTGGCTGCACAGCTTGAAAGCCCAAAAAGAGCAAATGTGGGTTCATTTTCCTCATATCTCCCCTGGCTTTTGTTGTATATTGTCTTGCTGGTCCTTGCCATTATTATTGGGCTAAGATGAAATCTCAAAGTTGTTTGGGTTTGCATTTCCCTAATTGTTAAAAATAACAAGCGTTTAAAAAAGATATTTCTTAGTTACTTTTTTCCTTCTTTTGTGAGCTCTCTGTTCAGGTTCCAGGCCCATCTTTGTATGGGTCATTTCTTTAATTCATTGTTTTTATAATGTTTCATATATTTACTCTGGATGGTGGTCCTCCAACAGATATCTAGCTGGCAAAGATGATCTCCCATTCTGTGGGCTTCCTCTTCACCTGGCTGGTTGCTCCTTTTGCTGTGCAGAAGTTTTTTTAGTTTCATGGAGTCCCACTTGTCAATTGTTGGCCTTTATTCTTGAACAAATAGAGTCTTATTCACGATGTCTTTGCTACACCTATGTCATGTAGCACACTGCCTATGTTTCTTCCGGCAATTTCAGTGTTTTGGTTTCACATTTGGATCTTTGATCATTTGCTGTCAGTTTTTGTGCAAAGTGATAGGCATCAGTCTAATTTCATTCTTCTAAACACGGACAACTTATTTACTCTGTATCATTTATTAAATTTGCTTTCTTTTCTCCAGATTGTGTTTTTGGCATCTTTGTTCAATTCAAAGTGGCCTAAGTTATGTGCGTGCATGCTTCGGTTTTGATTATCTTCCATGATAAAAAGTTTTGATGGGACAAATGTCACACAATAACAATACTTTCAATATTATAAAACATGCATGGTCTCATCCTCTGCTGGTTAGTGCTCTGCCAACTCAGACAAGCTAGGGACATCTGGAAGAAGGAACCTCAGTTGAAAAAGCACCTCCATTAGTTTGATTTCTAGGAAAGTCTGTGGGGCATTTTCCTAATCAGTGATGTGGGAGAGCTGAGCCCTCAGCAGACAGTACTTCCCTGGGCAGGTTGTTGTGAGTTGTCTATGAAAGTAGTATGAACAAGGCCATGCAACTCAGTCCAGATGGTGGCATACACCTGCAGTCCACGCTTTTGAGGGGTGGGAGTAACTGCATTGTGTCCTCCTTAGGGTTACTATTGCTGTGATGAAACACCACTAGGTAAAGCAACTGGGGAGGAAGGGCTTTATTTGGTTTCAACTACAAAGGATCTGATGCCCTCTTCTGGCTTCCTCAGGTACCTGCAATGTTTTACACACACACACACACACACACACACACACATACAGACACACACACATACAGACACACATCTTTAAAAATAAGGTAAGGCTATGTTGTTCCACAGTAGAGCATTTGCTTGGTATTGGAAAGACTCTAGATTGGATCCTCAGCACTACAAAAATAATATATATAGTAATGGAAAGAAAACTAGAAAACACAGTCTTTTGCTCTAATTGAAGAAAAGTTAGAACTGGATGTGGCTCCAGGGACAGTGTGCACTCAATGCAGTCTAGGCATCAACTAAAGCAAGGGAGTAAGGGCTGAACTGAGAAAAACTCATTTGCATGATCTGACTTTAACAACACAGCACACTAAGAAACATTTTACACAAACACAGCAGAAACTCAAACAGAATTCCTTGATTCCCTGGGAGACACTGAATAGACTACAGACAATAGCCTAAGTCACCTGATTCTCAGAACCTTCATGGAGGATTGTCAACTCCACAATGATGTCCTACAACGTTTGACTCTACCCACACTCCACAGCAGTCCCCACGACAGAGCAGCCACGTCATGATTAGGGACTTGGATGATCAAAGAATAGAAGTGGAGATTATTGGATAAAATAACTCGTCAAGACATGACTCTGAGATAGAACTGAACTACATGTTAATGGGATCTCAGGCCCCAGTGCAGTTCCAATGACTTTCTATTTCTGGGTCAATTTTCCTCCAACCAGAGGGAAGCCATCCAGCCATTACATGAGGCTCACATTCTCCGAAAGTAGCTTTTCCAGTTTATGCAGTAGATCACATTTATAACTGCATTTGAGTTGCATTTTCAGTACACTGGCAGAAATAATGTTTTTACCATCAAACACAGGTTACTCTCTGGCAGTAGAACAGGAGAGCGTCTGCCATCTCTGAGAGTTAAATGCCAGTGATAAGTTCTCGTTTATTTGTTTGTGCTGTTTCTTTTCATTTTGAGACAGAGTTGTTGGCCTTAAAAGCCTTGTCCTCCTGCTCCAGCTTTAAGGGTTGGGATTTGCTGGCATTGGCCACCATGTGGAATTAATATTTTTACTGCCTTTGAATATTAAGGGTATCAGAGAGAAATATCATACATCGGTTTTCCCCTAAACAGGAAAACATTGCATTCATATTGCTAGACTTAATATAGATGATCAAGAGATATTCGCTAGATTAAATGAAATGGTATGATCAAAGGTGGTATTTAATCTCTGCTGCAAAAATAATATGAAGACAAATAAGATTACGAGTCTCTATATTGCATTTCTTAGAGGAAAAGTTATATGAAGTTTCTTTTGAGAAACACTGTTTTTACAAGTCAATGATTTAATGATAGAATGGAGTTACAAATCCTTACCATATATAAGGACCATTGTAAAGCAAAGGCACAGACATGCTTACTTTGCAAATAGAGACAGATGTTAACCTTTTACTACCGGTCCCACAGTTACTAACTTCTTCAGATGTTACCGTTATCACAAATGAAAGATATGAATTAATTTCACTATTAGAGCATACATCTTTGTAGGACAATTAATATTTAATTGGTTAATTACCTTAGAGTAGCCATACAGATTAATAAGAAGACAAAAGTTTACTACAAAACAAGCTCTTTCAGAGTATCCAGTTATTAGACTGATAGCTATTATATACACACTATGACTTTGCTCTGTGGTGGGGGAAACCCAAAAATCTCCATCTCTATGCCAAAATATCCCAATATCAATTGGAAAAACTATCATAGTAATATGACAGAAGCAAAAGAAAGAGCTACACCTTTCTGAGAAGTACACTAAATACTGAACGTGCAAGGAATGTTAGGTGTCAAGGAACAAGAGGAACATGGGAACAAGAGAAAGGGGTGAGTAGAGAGGAAGGAGAGAAGGTGGCACACTCAAGAGGAAGTGTGGAGAGTGTCTACCGGCAAGGTTAAGAGCAGGAAGCTGATCTTGAGATTGGATAACAGAGGTGTTCCCCTGAAAACGATCTGCCCCAAGGTGACCCTGAAAGGTCCTCTACAGAATACTCTCCCCCTCCCTCAGCATGTCTGTGTGGGAATAGGAAGAGATTTACAAGTGGGGTTGATCTCTGGGTGTTTTGGTTATTTGATGAAGGATTACATTTTACGTTTAAAGAAACTTTGGAATGTATTCCGACTCACTTGCTTCTTACTATTTCTACACTCTTATGCCGTCATTTTCCTCAAATCAGTCGCCCCGAAAGTTTGTCCTACTAGAAGGAAAACTAAAAGTGCATTGCTACAAACAGTTGGTAAATTTATATTTTCAATTGCACAAGAAGATAATTATTAAACCAGAACAGAAAATTATTCCCTCCACCAAAAGACCATATTGCTGTTGCCATCCAGGATGTGAAAACTTCTGGAGCAGACTTCAAATCCCACAGAACCTGGAGGAAAAGCTGAAGGAGACCAAAAGGAGTCCCTGAAATCACTTTGAAGGAAAGCAATGGTACTTAAGTCAAAACATACACCGTTAAGGACTTTATTTTTATTTTATATGTGTGTTTTGCTTGCATCTAATGCCTGAAGAGGGCAGGAGAGGGCCCTATATTCCATGGAACTGGAGTTACAGATATCTGTGAGCCATCCTATGAGTGCTGGGAAGAAAACTCGAGTCCTCTGCAAGAGCAGCCAGTGTTCTTAACTGCTGAGCCATCTTGCTAGGCTCCTAAGGACTGCATCTAATGATTAAATACATTGACATATATGAAGAACAAATCCTCTTATCTGGGAGAGGTTGAAACATGAGAGTACAGAAAACAAGAGACAATCTTGAATAATGCCTACCTAGGAAAACCAGTACTAAGGTTAATTTGGGTCGAGGGAAGCATGAGACCATTGCCTTAACATAGATTTTCAATCCTCTAGCAAAATTGCCCTATTTCTGAGATGTGAATGAATGAATGAATGAATGATGCTGGCAAATGTTTATTAACAACCTGCTATACTAGGTGTGATGATGTACCTTTAATCCCAACACTTGGGAGGCCAACACAGGCAAATCACTAGTCTACATAGTGAGTTCCAGAAAGCCAGGATGACTATATTATAAGATCCTGCCTCAACAAAAAAAGAAATCTGTTAAATGTGAGACACTAGCAAAAGTTAACAGAATTGGCACATAGACATTTGCTGAAGTCTAAATACATTAAAAGGGAAAGGAAATGTTTTAAATAGGAAAGCAAATTGAGGGAAAGGTTTCATCTACTCAATATTCCTGTCAAAGTCTTGGAGGCAAAAGACATTGTGAAGGATTCCAGAAACCTGATAGTGTTTATTATGGCTACAGACAGGAAGGAATGTGAACCAGAGAGTTGTTACAAAGCCAGTTCCCCCAAGACAGACTCTGAGTGTGGGGGACTTTTCTGAGCTCACACTATGTCAATTGTAGTCTTTATAGCAGTGGAACTGGAGTGCTGGTGGTCTTCTAGGGGATCGTCAAGCTATGGGATGGACAAAGGAACAAATGTCTAGAAAAGACAGAAGAATGAGACCCAAAGAAGGGAAGGTCACAGGTCTGTTGAAGTGGCAACAGCTCTGAGAGCCTGGCTGTCATCAGTAGGGACACTAGATTCAAGAGTACAGCTGTCACTCTACAGGCAGAGTTAGTAGTTGTGATTGAACTGCAGCATGATTCTAAGATATTGCAAATAAATCCAGGAACATGAACCAGCCTGACCCTTGGATCTTTTGAGTCCTGTTAGGCAATCTGGGCTTTACCCAAGAGTCACAGGCTGGCCACTGTGGAGTGGAGTGTTGCTTGAGAGAATGGCATGAAAGATTGTACTTTCCAAGTGATGACTGTGAAAGGGATTATTGTTTTAAGGTTAAGATAATAAACTGAAAAGAAAAACACTGAAAAAGATGATATGTTTGAAGACTATGGAATGAACGCTAGAGCAGGTGATGGAGGCTGAATAGGGTTGTGTGGTAAGGTTGGAAAATAAATTCTAACCATAGAATGAATGAACTTGTGGATTTGATGGAGCAGTTCAAATTATGAAAATTTATGCATTGAATGAGGCTGATACATTCACTAAACCAATGCCCACCACAGAATATGCATATATTATAAAGGGGACTTACCAGAATGGCTTATAATCCGTAGGTGCCACAGAGTCCAACAATGACTCTCTTCACCCTGTCGAACCTGAGAACACAGCTGCATGTACTACAAAACTGGATGTCTCAACAGTCCCCAACTGGCACTGATGGCACTGAGAAGTTCTGGAGGGTCATTGGTCTTCAGTCCAAGGGATTTGTCTCTTAGTTCTTTCCAGATGTAATATATTGATAATCTACATTAACCAGAAATATAGAGAACAAGCTTAGTTTTAGAGTCATTAGCTGCTGCATGTCTGTGTCCCATCCAACTGGTAAAAGATTCCATGTGCTGGTCAGGACTAAGAGACAAAACGTGGCTATAAATAAGTTTGAAAACAACTTAAAACCAATAACTGATCCAGAGAGTAGTATATTAAATCCTCCAGAGAAAATTATACTGTAGGAAAAGATCAGTACCTAGGACAGTGTTCCAAGACCCTCTTTGACTGTCAACATGCTTAGGGCCTCAGAATGCTCTTCATAGTCTATAGACTGGGAAGTCCAAGATGAAGGGAGAGGCAAATCTGGTGTCTGCTGAGGTCTCACTCATGACTGTGCCTTCTTGCTGCAACTACACACATTAGAAGAGACGAATGTGTTCTCCCAGGGTGAAGGCATGGCTGCGCACCACCTTGCATCTTTACACCACCACGTACCTTTCCTATCTTACTGCGTTTGAGATACACAAATACAATCATGCAATAATTGCCTTAAACTATTACTGTCATGACACACTGTAGAGGTTTGAAGCCTTGGAATACAGACAGTATTACCACACAGCCTAGGTATGCTGTAGGCTGGGCCATCTAGGTTTGTGTGGCTGCATTAGTATATGTTTTCTGAGAACACTGATGTGAACACAATAACAAAATCCCTGGTGGCAAATTTCTTCAATATAACTGGGCTGTTAAGTAACAGGTAGCTATAACTGGTTTAAACAGCCTTAGATTTAGCGACCTGGTTTTTCAGGATTTTGCCCATCACAGTATAGTGACTCTCAACCTGTGGGTTGCAACCCGTTTGGGGAGGAAAGACACTTTCACAGAGGTCCCCTAAGACCATCAGAAAACACAGATATTTACATTATGTTTTATAACAGTAGCAAAATTACACTTATGAAGTAGAAACAAAAACAATTTTTTCGATGGGGGTTACCACAGCATGAAGAACTGTACTTAAAAGGTTGCAGCATTAGGAAGGCTGAGGATTAATGTCTTGGTAAGTAGTAAAGATGAAATTTAAATAAGTAACTCTATCACTTGGGCGTGGTCCTTCCTACCTAGGACTGCACAATACATAGTCATCTGTATTGCCAACAGGCAAGAAGTGCTTGAGACATGAGATCCCAACTACAATGGGTGTTGAGCCTTGTCTTGACAGATATAGAACTAAGGCTAATATCTCTGACTCTTAGTTCAGAGGCAGCATATTAAGAAGGCATTCTAAAGTTTGACATCTGTCTTTCAGTTCATTGTACCTCAATGGGTCCCATACCAGATGGGGGGATCCACACAGATCATAGCAGGAAACCATCATCTCAGGGGCAGTCCCTCCTCCCCCACCATCAACTAACCACTACATTCTTCTAAACAAGCCTTGGGAGATGCTTGAGGCACATGTTCTCGAAGCCTCTTTGTGATTGCCAGGTGGGAAACCACTTAACTCTTCTCCATTGATGGCATCACAAATTCCACGACACCAGAGTCTTCCTCCGTGTCGTATGCCAAGAGTTTGGCTAGACTTTTAATTCGCAGATACTCAATGAATATCATGTGAATGAATGGTAGCAGCCCAGAAAGAGGGAAATTTAAGCTGTTGGTAAGATAAAACTCCTTGCATTTGAGCTACTGGCTACAAAGTTGATGTTACACTGTCTTTAGTTTTTAATTGCTGATGGCATTAATTGGTAGAAGATGACTTTTTAAATATGAGCACATCAGGTTATTATCTTAGGATGATCTTTCTTTTCCTGTTGAGCATACCTCCCAGGAGAGCTCCACCCAAGTCCCTGGACATATGTGTTTCTTAATGGTCTGGTAGACTTCTGCCCTGTCCCATAGTCAATCTGATCAGTTTCTTAATGCAGACTTTTTTCAAAACCAAAATATTAAGCACTAATGGCAAGCATAAATAGAAAGTAGACATTTCCCCTTCCCTATTTCACACAGAAGTGGACCTGGGCAACTGAAATGGGGATATTTTATAATGCAACAAAGGAAGTGAAGCAGGGCAGAGAGAGTTCAGGAAAAGGAGGCTTTTCAAGATAAGGACCAAACTAGGAACTGCGCCCTCCTCCTTAAGAACACGTAGGGCTCCAAAACCCGTGACTGCTTACTGAGATACAAGCCAGGAAATTCCCAGATCAGAGATGATTTTCCCAGTGAACCACTAGCTGAAGCAATGTACACACAAGACCCAACAGAAGGAGGAACTAGCAGAGGAAGAGCAGACACTCAGCTGCTCCAGCAAGTTCTCCAGCACTGTGATGCAGAGCCTCAGGCATCCTGGACCCTGGTGTCCTTAGAGACACATTACTGCTCATGCCCCATCTTTAGCTTCATTCTACTCTCTCCTCCATGTTCATGTGCATCCTTTTCTCTCCAGGCCTGTCCTGGAGGAAAAGTGTCTTGTTTGACTTCCTCCATTCGAACAAAATAGTCTCCCCTATCTCCTTTGGCCTCTCCTTGTCAACATCCCTAGCATACTGTGCTTAGTGGCTCTGTATTGGTTTACCTGCCTCCAGGCTGCAAGCAATGGCGTATCTGCCAGGCTATAATTTATCTCAAATGCTAGCCACTTAGAAGTACTTCAGTAAATATTTGTTCGAAAAGCAAGTTCATTGTACAAACTTTAAAGAATTCTCATACTTTTTTACACTCAAAAAGAACTCTTAGAAGCAGCATCAGATCTCAGAGTACACATACAGTTGTTGCAAACATTGTTTATTTTCATTAAGTTAACTGAATTCTTACACCAAGCTCCTTTGCCACCAAGCTGGCAGGAGATTCGATCTGATCAGTTAGGGACTGGATCTTTCTCTGGTATCACCGAGTCAATGTGGTCTAGCTAAGATACAGGAAATGAAGGACTCAGTTGTCATTCTGGTTTAAGCTTGGGACTGTCCTGTCAATCCGTGTCCCAAACTGTGGGCTTGACGGGAGCCACCCCTGATCACCCCTCCCACCAACACTAGCAAGGGTTTGCTTCCTTTGGCCCAACAGCACACATCCTCTTCAGTCAAGCAGCCCAGAGCCACTTCTGTGTGAAACCAGAAAGGGGAAACTGACTTCAACTTTTTTACATATGTTTATGTTGTTAACATTTAGTATTTTGTTTATGAAAATTACCCTTTTTAAAAATAGGCCAAATAGGCCTGGTGGTATATGTCTGTAATCCCAGAATGTGGGAGGCTGGAGCAGGAGGATGACTGCAAGTTCAAGTAGAAGCCAGTTAGGCCTGCCTAGCAAGGATCTTTTCCCCCACTACCCTGCAAACACACACACACACACACACACACACACACACACACACATTACTCAACCATGCTCACTGTTTAACTATACCACTCAGAGCTCAACTTGGGCCTTTGCCAACAAGTTTTTCAACAGTAGGAACATTTAAGTCTTCCTAACTGATTTGAACAAAACTTACTGGTGCTTTGACCTTGAACTTGCTGGAACTTGGTGTGGGAGTCCCATCTGTGTGCTGTGATTACCACTAATGCATAAGGAAACTGCCTTGTTCTGTTGATAAGGCAGAACTTAGGTAGGCTGGGAAGACAGAACTGAAAACTGGGAGAAATAAGGGCGGATTCAGGGACACTATGGATCCACCACCAGAGAAAGATGTGCTGAAACTTTGCTGGTAGGCAACGACCTCATGGTGATGCACAGATTAATGGAGATGGGTTAAACTAAGATGTAAGAGATAGCCAATAAGAAACTAGAGCTAATGGACCAATCAGTGATTTATTCACAAATGTGCTCTTTCCATAGTGTCCCAGATTTACTTGATTCTTTTTGCTGTTCTCTCTCTCTCTCTCTCTCTCTCTCTCTCTCTCTCTCTCTCTCCTTTTTTTTCTTTTTTATTTTTTTAATTTGTCATTTGACTGGGCTATCCATTTATTCTACTCTGTCTCCAATGCCTCGGATTCTATATTTTATCTGTGTTGGTAAGGCTTACCTCAGAGGATTTTGTTTGACTTCCTAAACTTTTCTTTATAGTTTTATCTCAGTTTGGGTTTCTTCCATGTTTCTATTTCCTCTTTCTGTCTTGAACTGCTTTTGTCACTCCATTCCACTGTTTATGTTTTCACAGACTTCGTTGAGGGGTGTATTCAGATCCTCTGAGTCTCTCTAACGTATTCATAACAGCTTTCCTGAAGTCCTTGTCTTGATCTTCAGCTGTGTTACATTTCTCAGGGCCTACTATCGTATGGTTGCTGTGCTGATAGAGACATAATTGTCTTTGATGTTAATGGTGGTACTTTTGTACTGGTGTCTAGGTTAGCATGGTTGTAATACTAGGTGTTGATATCTGTTCTTTCCTTTGATGAGTAGATGTTCCATTTCTTGGTTTCTGTTGCCCTCTCTGCATCTTAGGGAAGTGTGAGGCTATGGGTTGCCTGGTGGAGAGTGCTTCTGTGGACTGATGGGTGGCAGAGAGAAATAAGAGTGGCTTAGGAGAAAATGCCGAAAGAGGCTTCAGGAAAGAGTTGAGGGGATCCTGTTTACACTAAAAGGTAGTGCCCATAAGGAACTGCAGGTTTATTTGAAAGAGGAGATCATACAAGTAAAGTGCAATAAGTCAAAGAGTTATCTGGGGAGACGGATGAAAGGGCTAACTAGGACCCTGGGTCTGAACCAAGAGCTGGAGTCTCCACTGAATGAAGGTGAGGTTGGAGGAGGGACACCTGTTAGCAAGTCGTTAACCAGAGTGGGGGTGAGAATGGAGAGATGATGATGAAGGACAGAAAGAAGAGTGCAAACACCTACTTGAATTCCTGCCAGGTCTAGCTACTGAGGACCCCTAGTGTTTTTAGGTATTTGGGGATGACGAGAAGGAAAGGGGATGGACTGGAACTGGGGCTGACATGGTGGGGGGTCTGAGAGTGTCTTCATGAAGGAGGAAGGTGGGGTCCACTGTAAGGTTCAGTGGAGTCCCCAGGAAACTTAGCAGAGTGAGAGGACAAGCATATTGCTACAGGGCTGGGAATAGGACTGGGGAAATTGCAGCAGAGGGCTGGAAGGAGAGTGAAGATGGTCTTCCTGCTTCCAAGGACAAGGTTTAGTTTTTGCATGATGTCACCTATTTCTGGTGTGTTATTTTCCTGTGTTTTGTTGTTGTTGATGTATTGCATATTCCTTGTTTGGTTGATCTAGATCCTCTATTTTACCTTTGAGTCCCGATATTCTATATTGAGTTTGATCCATTCTTCTTTCAATGCTTTCCTTTTCAATTTTGTTTTTAATATTATAATATAATTGCAACATTTTCCCCTTACTATTCCTTCCTCCAAACTCCTACAGGGCCTTCCCTGCTCTACTTCAAATTCATGACCTCTTCTTCACTAATTGTTATTTCATGCATATAGATAGACAAATGATAGACAATCAGATTGATTTATAGAGAGATTGATAGATTAATAGGTTCCATAAGACAAGATAAGAGACTTTGATGGACATTTTAGTAAGAAACCTATATTCAATAAGCTATGCTTCTTCACTGGTCAAGTTGTTATATTAAAGGTCACTCAAAAAAACTCACCATTGCAGAGGGAAAGCCCTAAAGGGTGGCCTTTCAATCACTTTGTTCTTAATTCCTATGTCTTCACTCTCTCATCTGGGATGCAGGAGGAACCCAAGATAAACAGCAGCAGAGTGTGGTAAAGAAAGGAAAATGAGGAGGAAATGATTTAATCTCTTCTTTCACATTCTACTCTGAATTCATGTCTCATTTGATATATATTACAAAACGTTAACCTTATTTTTTCTTCCCAAATTGCAAAAACATGTTGAAAAGAGGAATAGAGCAAATACAGCATAAGACTGTGACCACAGAAGATTTGGAGAAACATAGATGTCACACAATGGTGGCAACCAGAATGGCTTCACAGGGGTGGAGCTAACTGGGACATAGAACTCTCTTGTGAAGGTTTTACATCTATAACAGTGGCTCATTCAGCACAAGGGTGGGGTCACCTCAATGCCACCTACACAAAACCTCCAATCCAGACATAGAAATGTGATCATATTTCTTGTATATGCCGAAGTTCAAGTTTCCTTACATGGAGAATGTTGTGTAACAAAAATTCCTGGGGAGACACAACATACACATCTACTCAAACCAGAGAAGAAACTCTAGATAGACCAATGCCGAACAATGATTTGGAGATTACTCTCTGGAACATGAGTGAGGAGTTAAAGGATACAAAAATGACTCAAAGACAACTTTGTCACCAAAGATCACCTAAGCATGGTTATAACTCACAAAGCTGGGAGCCTGGAGCATACTGCCCAGCCTGCAGACAGCTCAATAGGTGGATGTCCTTTCCGAGCAATTCAATTGATCTAGCCTCTTCTAGGCAGCTCAGCTGGCATGTGATTTATTTGTTTGTTTATTTTAAGAAAGCTAGTCTGGTTTCAGAGGCTTTTTTGTATTGCTTCTCTGGGAGGGAGGGGCCTAGTGAATCTGGTCAGTTTCAGGGATTTCCTAAAGCTATTGTGAGTTCTTAACTTTCCATCTTAAGGAGCTTCCCTGAGAGATGGAATGGTTCAGTTTCACAGCCTTGGAGAGGGTGACTATACATGTCTACCTATGGCTAAGAATTAGGCCACCATGCTGCCACAACAATGGGTTGTTCTCAGAAGCTTCACAAGTTGTTATGAGTTGGGGCTGAGGCTGACAACAGTGATGATCTATGGGCATAAACATGCACGTTTAGAGGGCAGTTTGATAGGCACATCACATCCAACTAATAAAGCAATAAAAGTAGTTTCCCCATTGGCCATGACCTCCCCAGCCACAGATTATTGTCGGGTTACAATACCAGATGTGAACTCCCTGTTCTGGTAGTCCTTAATTCCCACCAGAGGGCTGTTGGTTTCACCAATGATAACTGAGTCACTACTGCACAAGCAGACACACCCTCCCTGGTATGTCAGTATTTTAGCACAAAGGGTCCATAACCAAGCAGGAATGTTGGTGACAGTTCTCCATAGCCTGCATGCCCCACCACTCTGGCATGCTGAAAGCAAGCCAGCAGGGTGCTAGTTTCCAGTTTAGCTTCAGCTTCTCTTCTCCATGTTTTCCAGTCAGAGTTATCTTCAGCAGAAAGGCCTTACTTTCAAATTTGGCATAAAACTCACAGCAATAGCAAATAGCCTTTATGGTTTATAGGTCCTGGGGGGCTTCCCTGGCCAACAGCTCATAGGAATTAGCCCTACCCTGGCATTAGGATTTTTATTCAATAACCATTATGGCCTCTGGGAAATGTCCTTTTCCACCCACATAGGGTATGTTTTGAGTTTTTTCTTTCAATTATTCTAGCCTGAGTAGGTTATGTAACAAGGTAGATGGAAGTACAATTTTACCTAGATGTCTCGCCAATGGCTTTGCAGAGCTGCAAAAACTCAGAAGTTAGCATGATGTCATCTATATAATAATACCTTTTGCAGAGGATGGGCAGGAAAAGACAATATCCTGAACCACCATCCATAACAAATGGTGGAGTTACAAAATCCACCTTGGTGAAACAATCTGAAAGTCTGTTGTAATCTTTTCTGAGCAAGGGTCAGGTGATCTCAGAGGTTCACAACAAAAACGATATTTAAGTCAGACATAAACAAGGCCTAGTACAGCATGGAAGGGTTTTATCCATTTGGATTCATTGCTTCCTTTGAATACAAAGTATGGATTCAAAGTATGAATCTTAACTATCTCTCTTGTCCTCAGGCGCTCTTTCTGAGCCATAATGCTTGCATATCCTGGAGCTCTCCCATGGAGCCTCCCTATATTCCTCCTACTATGATTAACTCTGTAGGACTGGTTTAATATTCTCAGATGTACGTAAGGCCAAGGGGGAACACGGTCCTTCCATGGTTCTTCCCTGCTCTACTTGTTGCTCCCTGGGTGAGAGAGGCCATGAATCAGCACAGCGGTTCTGGCTCCCCCATTCACCATACCTGGCCGTAGAGGGAGTTCCTGCCTAAGCAAACCATCTCCACCTTTTGCTGGAAATGTACCCTCAGTACTCTGGGGAGATAATTAACCACCCCTGAGAAAGGCTTGGTCATCTTCACCTGTATGGTTCTTGCAAGGGTATCTTCTGTGAACTTCTCCTCGGGCTTTAAACCCTTCCAGGAGCTCCATAGACACAACTTAGCTTTCTATAAAAATTTTTCCTTGGGAACTCCAGCTCAACACAAATCTTGCCATATTTGTCATTGGGTAAACTGGAAAGATCTCTTCCTCAGCTTCACCTCTCTCTTCTAGGTAGCTCTCTCACTGCATGTCCTCTCTTTACATTCCAGTCTAAGTCACTGAGGTCTGCCAAGGCCTTTCCTACTTTGTAAAGACCTTGCTGCACCAAATGGCTCAGAAAAGCTGCTAAATCCATACCAGTCTCAATGTTGAGTCAACATTTTGTTTAACTCCTCTGTGAGCATAGTTCTCTCTGATTCACTGAACTGGGATTCAAATACAGCTTCTCTTATTTCTAGTTCCCTTAATAGTATCTGCTCCTCCTCTGTGGTCCTCCAGTTCCTGATATTTATAGGGACCTCAAAAGAAAATTGTCCTTTCGAAGTGACTCAGTAGGTCTAACTCTCTTCTAGGCAACTGCTTGTTCTCAGAGTCTTTGCAGCTTGCCTTTTGAGAGTGACTCTCAACCATCTTTATGGCTTACTCTGAGGGGAGTGGGCTAGTGAATATGGTCAGCTTCAGGAACTTCCAAACTTTGAGTTGTTTATCTTCTGCCTTAAGGTACCTCCCTGGGAAATGGGATGTATCAGAGGAAACTGCTACACAAGAGGGTCTAAGCATCTGGCTGACTCCCAGGCTCTTTAGGAACTGTATCAAGATTTATGATGCCATGATGAATGGAGGGAGGAAAAAAGGTGAAACTACAAGATTTCCTTTGAGCAGGAACATCTTGGCTGTTCCTATTCTAGATACTTTCCTTATCACTGTGATAAAACACTTGCCTGGAGCAACTTAAGTGGGGGAAGGTTTGTCTTAGTGGCAGTTTCAGTGCCAGTCATGGAGGGCAGACAGGGCAAGGTGGAATAGTTTATATCCCGGTCAGCCAGGAAGCAGAGCAGTCACCTAGGTGATTTTAAATCCAGTCAAGTTCAAAACAAAGATTTACTGCCACACTACTGATTCCTCCTCAGGATGTGTTAGAGCCTAAGAGGTGGCAGAGCAGTGTTTGTTCATGGAGTGGCTCAGCCTAGCATCAGAGTAATAGAAGATCTTCCATGGTAGCAAAAGCCGCAGAGCTGGTCCAAGAGAAGACAATCCAAATCCGGTAGGAAGACAGTGGCTATGACTCGTTCCTCAGCAATCACACATAGGCAGGCTGTAAAAATACTGTGTGGAGTGTCACAGAGTCACAGAAATCAACAAAATGCAAGTCACGTTTCAGGAAGGAAGCAAAGCATGAAACAGTCCAGTTTCGTTCTTCTTCACGTATTTGTCTCCAAACCATCGAAAAGATGTTTCAGGTGAAGTTGGCATTTCATGCCAAGGTCCTGTGGAGAGGTGAGTTAAAGGATTCCTCCTGCTGTTGGTAAGAAGACTCTTGGAAGCATTTCATTTCATCAGAGTTTGAGGACAGCATCCATTCCAGATGCTTCACTGCCATAATTGCGGTCAGAGGTGGAAACCGTATGAGCAAGAGTACAAGCAAATATGTTTTTACTCACACAGTCCTAAATCAAAAGCTGATTCCCACATGCTCATCACCCACTGTCCATCTAAATGCGCATGGTGGAGGTGGTGCTGCACCTACTGAAACTGTCCCAAAGGCAAGAATAACCTTCAGTTTAAAATATTCTGGAATTTCTCGAACTGTACACATAAACATTCTTTCTTGGTCAGTTCGTAGCTTATAGATGGCTATTTATGTTAAAAAACAAAAACAAAAAGTCAACCAAACAACTATCACCCCAAATAGGTTTCGCCATTGCTGGGAAACTATCAAATCCTGAGACAGAAAAGAAAAATGTCATGTACATTGCCATCTTTGGTGGAGGAAAATTGTGGTCACGCTTGCGTCAGGACTTTCAGGAAATGCATTCACTGTGTGCAGAACCCTTCCCAAGTGCTTTGTAAATACTTGTTGACTGGATGGTTGGTGCTTTGCCTTATGGGAAGAAAGTGCCTCTTAGTGGGGAGACTGTGCACACTTGAAATGTCGGGAACTTGAGGAAGCAGGTAAATGTCAAGATATTTTGAAATGGCGCCATCAACCACGCGGTTGGGTTTCGGCTTGCTGATGATAAAGCCGGAGAAGGCAATGCACCTGCCTGAGGTCTCTGAAGGACCGGCAGCTTCTGATAAGTTTGTTTTTGTGAATTCAGGTGGAGATAAAAAGCAGTAGAACTCGTTAATTCTGCTCATGTGGCCTGGAAATAGGGGTTTTAAGAGATTGTAATTGATTACAGGAATCCTGTGATGGGGACGGAACCTAATGGTAGAGCCTTCACCTGACATGGGCAAGGCCCTGGGTTCAATCTCGCCCAAGGCAATGTGAAAATAATGCCTGGTGAATTGTGGCACAAACGCTCACACTAACGTTTGCAGCTGTTTGTGATCAAGGGCAGGTAGAGACAGTTACCCTCAAAATCGTAGAAATTAGAATATGTGTAAAGGTCCTTGTATAGCAGATAGATATCAAATGAATGATAACTGTAGTCATGATTATTTAAAATAATTTCAACATGAGAAAATGTTTAAGAGGACAAAAATTTAGGACAATTATAACACACAAGATGTATGTTACACACACCCACACACACATGATTTTACCCTGAGACTGTTATGGCAATCCACTCACAAATATTTCAGCCTGTCTTTCTTTTTTCTTTTTTTGTTTTTTTGAGACAAGGTTTCTCTGTGTTGCTTTGGAGGCTGTCCTGGAACCTGGAACTAGCTCTTGTAGACCAGGCTGGCCTTGAACTCACAGAGATCAGTCTACCTCTGCCTCCCAAGTGCTGGTATTAAAGGCATGTGCCATGCTGCCCTGCATGCCTGTCTTTCTTAAGTGTAAGGGTGCTCAATAATTCATTTATTTTAATATATCGAGAAAAAGAAAAATGCAGATAAACTTTCCTAGTTACGTTTGAGTGATAAGTCTCTACTTTTCTTAATACTGTACAGTAAACACAGGTTTTCTAGGCTATGGACACTAATAATAAGTTCTACTGAGGGTTAATAAAAAGTACATGTATGCAGTAAGTGACTTTAAATCTACCTATTTCTATTCATAAAAGCATTCATGATTTAAAATAGCCATATAGCTGTAGAAACATATAAGGGACTTAAGGAGATACATCCAAAGGGACAAAGCTAGGTCTTTCAAGTTCCATCATGCACTACTGATCACCCCCATCCCCCGATGTCCTCATCTTCTCCAGACACAACTTAGGCTGCCCTGGGTTAGGACCTCACACAATATCCATCCACTGAGCATGCCGTCTTCCAAGAAGGCGCTTTCACAATGCTGCCCTTACGCTCAGCGTGATCTACACGGGCAACCTTTCCTTCCGCTTTTACAGTGGCTGCACCTGAGGCAACTTTGCACTGTGCATCGTCATTATTTTTTAGTAATTTTGACATCTCTTGAATTTCCTCTTCCAGCATTTACTCAGCTATCACACACACACACGCACACGCACACGCACATGCACACGCACACATGCACAAATGTACATGCAAGCATTCCTTCACTCTGTCTCAGCCCTTCTCATTGTTTCTCTTTTTAGGGTAAACGAAGAAAATGAGAGGAACCACTTCTAATTAGCAAATTAACATAGGAGAAACTGTTTGAAGTCTCTGTTGTTCCACCTTCTGAAGAGAATAAGTGAGCCCAGCCACTTTAATAAATAAATAAACCAAAAGTAAATGAGCTTGCAGAGCCGGCTCTGAAAAACCGCTTGGCTGAGGTTATATGGCTAGATGCAATGTTCACACTTCTGCTTCCCATTCCCAGTCTACTAATGAGAGTAACTGTGCTGTCTCTCCTGTGTGCACTGGGGCACACACCCTAGAGCATGGAGTAGAGGGAGGGCTCTGTAGAAAAGAAGACATCTAAAAGTAAGGGAATGAGTGGGAAAGAGAGACAAATATTGCATGTTCTTCCTCATCTGAAAAACCTATCATCTCAAATGTAGAGTGGAGACTATTTTATAGGAGAGAGTGGACCAGCCAGAGGAGGAGAGAGGATGAGGAGGGTACCAGAGAGTCGATATGAGAAAGAGTACCAATATCAAAAGAGATGCATGTATGAGAGTGTCATAAGGAGACCCACTATGCTGAGTGGTAACAAAATAAATTAATTTAAAGTTACAATTTAAAGACTCACCAGTGGTATGAATAAGCATAATAAATTAGTCTAAAATTGTGAGATAAAGTAATAAGTTTTTAATGTGTCTTAAATGTTGTACCCATAAAGTAGGTATGTGTACTGTGTGCATGCCTAGTGCCCGTGAAGGCCAGCAGTGGACATTTGATACCTTGGGGTTTACAGATGATTGTGAGCTGCCATGTGGGTACTGGGACCCAAACGCAGGTGCTCGCAAGAGCCACGATCTCTTTAGGTCCAGTAATAGATTTTTTTTTTAAACTTAAACTTTCATTTTCATATATATATATGTGTGTGTGTGTGTGTGTGTGTGTTAGTTAAAATATATATTAGCATATATATATATGTTAAAAAAAAGTAAATAATTCATAACCTTTAAGTAATATTTATAACCAATGATACCATAGTCCTGGTTGAAATTGTGGTTCTGGGAATACACCGTATCAAGGGAACAAACATCACAACATCTGAAATAGTATGTAGTTAGTAAAGAGCCAATGAGTTTAAGTCCCTGTAACCTTAACCCTATGCAGCTGCCTTGGCAGGAGACACTGGGCCCACCTTGGACTTGTGGGCTATGTATGTCCTTTTCATCCTGCAAAACTAGCTTGTTTAACAGGCAAGCAGCGTAAAGCTGGCCAAAGCGAACGGCACACAGGACCTTCCTCTGTCCTAATGAGACAAGGAACCTAGGGACGAAGGACTCTACGAGACCCAGGACGAGTGACAATCTTAGGTTTCACAATGAACGCCCAAACTCTTTTCTCTTTAGAAACTAAGAGATATTTAAGATCCCGTTTTCTTTAGCTCACATTGAATAAAACACTTTCTCTGTAACAGAGAATTTGTCAATCCAGGGTTCAAATACCTTGCCACACCCTAATTAACCCGTCTCATGGCTACATATACATATAACCTAATCTTTGTCTCATAGCTTCCCGAACATTTTAAGAAATAGTGGAGGGGATGGAGAGATGGTTCAGCATGTTTTTTAATTCAGAAGACTCCAGTTTGCTTCCTAACACCCATACTAGGCAGCCCCAAGCCAGTTTCAGAGTGCCTGATGCCTTCTTGTGACATTCCCAACTACCTGCATTCACATGCTCATTCCCGCACACAAAGAAACACATACATCTAACTTAAAATACACTAAATCCTAAGAAATAAAAGGGCGCAGCAGGGAGGCAATGCTCATATGGTATAACTGTAAATGAGTCCATTTTCCTCCACCCATTTCTGTTTCCTAACTTCTTTGACATCTGGAGACACCAGGCCCATTTCTATCCATTTGTGCTGTGATATGCTGAGCACATCTGTCCTAGGCTGGCATGGACTTACTCCTCAGACTCTAATCAAATCCACCTGTCATCAAAGGCCCATTAAGGTAAGGTTCCTAGATATGAAAAACCTTGACATTATTGCAGTCCGATTTCTAAAATGTGAACCGGGCCAGATGGGCGGCGGACCAAATGCACTTGGGGTGTGATCTGACCATGGCCTCACTACTTTAGATTCTATTTCCAGTGTCAAATGACAAAATTGCAGCAATTTAGCTGAGCACTCTCCATTGCTTTACTTTCCCGTTCAGAATCTGTAAGCTAGAGTAACTGGGCTGATGGACTGGAGGAAGACCCTGCTTTTGGTTTTGTTATTTTTTTAAATGCAGTAAAGCTGATAAAAGGGGAAAGAAAAAAAAAACTAAAGCAGACAGGTCATTTCAAAGTCAGTCCCCTGTAAGAATCTGGACAGAGAAATGAACACTAAAAAGGCAATTGCTCGGCTGACACAGGATGCTTCTGGTTTTCCTTCTGTGTGAGGATAAGGCAAAGGAAGAAGAGCTCCATTGTGGTACACCCTGCATCTGACCTGTTTGGAAATGTGACTGTGAGCACACCAATCTTGATCAAATCAGACCAGATATACCAGTCAGATCAAACAGCTGCATTTCAGCTTGGTGACTCCATTTGTGCTTCTAGCCTGCTTTGCAGGGGCCTGGTATAGGAGCTTTGTTCAAAACAATGACTTTCGATGTTTAATACTAGTTTCTTGTTTTTTATCAGAGTATGAGTTCCCAAAAGTTCCAAACAAGACTCGTGCAAATAGATAGTGAATATAAGTCAAGAAAAAATAATCACCATGTTCACAGAAATGAAAGAAAGGTAGGGTTGTTCAAGAGTGAGAGGAGAGACTAATATATGAGAGTCAGTGGAAGGTGAGTGAGGAACACTAAGCATGTCTCAATATTGATTGACAGCTTTCAGGTCACTAATAGCATCACCTTGACTCTATTAGAAAGATGATAGAATATCTTGTGATACCAATTCAGAACAACTTATAATTTAACATCTGACTTTTCAGAACCTGCCTCCAACTGAGAGGAAGAAAATGTGGTCATGACTTTGCTCTCCCAATCTGATGGGAAAACATCAATTTGGAAAGTCAGTTCATGCAAACATGGAGGATACCAGTGTATTCACAAAGATGTGTTTTTAAAAATAATTCATAATTGCGTATGAATTTTTATGTGAAATCAGTTTTACTTTACTGCAGCTAACCAGAAAACTAGGAACATGGTCTTTCTCCTTTAAATCATTGGACACTGGCAACCAGACCCAATGATGTATGTCTGTGATGTCAGCATTCACAAGGTGGGAGGAGGAGAAACAAGAGTCCAAGATCATCCTCGACTATGTAGTGAGTTCAGTGCCAGCCTAGGTTCCACCAGACTCTGTCTCAAAACAAACAAACAAACAAACAAACAAGTCACAGCAAAAATTAATAATAATAATGATACCATTGAACATCAACTTCCTACTCTTTCCCCACCGCCAGAGAGGGAACTCAGATCTCACACATGCTCAGTCTATAATGGATCACTGAGCTACACCAAACTGAATACCAACTTTTAGGAGAATGGGTACAGTTTTAAAATGCATACTATGTATGTTATTAAATCCATACTTGTTTTTTACTGAATTCATTCTTAAGATTTTAGTGTTCTTTTAACTGTGGTGTTCCCTCCCTCTCAGAGTCGTCCAGGCACAAAACATATGTCCTGGAAAGGCACAGGCTTTCTTTGAAGAGGACACCCTCATACATAGTGTCTGGAAGAATCCATGGTCCACAGCAATCTAGTTCTTACACGCTTGTGAAAGGAACGCATTGGAAAGCTGTGTTATAACAGGAAATGGGGACTGTTTGGAGAGGCCTGACAACTGTGCTCCCCTCCTCACCCCTACCACACTCACACTGTGGGAAAGGGAACTCAGGAAAGAATGTCACCACTGTTCAGAACATGTGAGGAGTTCCTGCTGCACCTCCAATGAACTACCTTACCCAGCTATTCAAGCCTTCCACGCCTAAGACCCTGGACCTCTCTCTGGCCTTGTTACTAATCACCTCTCACCTCATTCACTCTCAGGGAACTCTGACCTTTGTCCAAGGCCATCCTCTGCTTGCCTTAGACACCGTTCTACCATGTCTTCCCTTTCAATGTGTGACAGGTTAGGAAGGTGCCTGTGCAGGACTGTGGCAGGCCTTGGGGATGGAGGCACAGCTGATTGTACTGGGAGAAGGCGGTGCAGAGAAGACACTGAGGTGAGATCGCTGTTGTCTGATGGTTGAAGTGAGCGCAGCACATGCTGCCAAGTAAGACATGCCTGAGCGAAGGGAGATGTGGGACCTGTGAACAGGAAGGTCCTTCTGTCTCTGGTACTGGCCAGCCAGTCTGGCACTGATTATGACACTCAGCTATGGGGAGCACAGGGAAGCCACCTGAACCCGAATGCAGGAAGCACAGGTGTGCTGTCCCTTCAAGTAATCCCAACCAGAAGTCGTAAAGACCCCGCTCAGGACTTAAAGCGCATCTGCGAGCATCTGCATCGTCACATTACAAGTGAGAGGAGATGCTGTCTCCACGCTTAGTGCATACTGTGCACTGAAATGTATCCTCCTAAACAACAGGGCCTACCCAATGGGTGACCATGATGCTGTGTAAGGGTGCATACCGGATTACGGTGGACCTAATGCTATGACATATATCCTTATCTGGGTATAGATACACATGGAGGGAGAAGGCTCTCTGAGGATATGGACGGCTACAGCTTAAGGCTAAGAACCTCAACTGACAGCAGCACCAGAAATTAGAGACAGGTGAAGAAGAAACTTGACTTAGAACCTTCAGGGAGAACACAACCCAAGCAAGGCCATGGCTTCAGGGTCCCAACTTCCAGAACTAGGAAGCAGGAATGCTTCTTTAAATCACTTGTCCTGACCAGGTGGTAGTGGTACATCCTTTTAATCCCAACACTCAGGAAGCAGAGGAATGTGGTTCTCTGAATTCAAGGACAGCCTGATCTAAAGACAGCCAGCCTGGGCCCCAGGGGACTATGCACAAAAACCCTGTCTTGGAAAAACAACAAACAAACAAATAAGGGTGTGTGCTGATGTGCCCATTAAAAAAAAAATCACTGATCCTGTGATTGTTGCTGTTTCAGAATAAGGGAAAGATAAATAAGAATGGGTTAGAGAGAAAACTAGAAGCATTTATTCCTCTAAACACCCCCATGCCCAGTGAGGGAAAGAAACTTTATTGCCCAACCTGCTATAGAGGCAGAAAAACAGACAGTTTTGTTCTGGGTTTCTCTCTCTCTCTCTCTCTCTCTCTCTCTCTCTCTCTCTCTCTTTCTCTCTCTCTTTCTCTCTCTCTCCCTCACTCTCATCTGTCTCATCAACCAATCACATATGGAGACCAGAGACTGACATGAAATGTCTTCTTCAATCACTTCTCTGTCGTATATTTTTTCTTTTTTATTTATTAGATTATTTTTATTGAAAAAAAATTTCAGCCTCCTCCCAGCCTCCCATTTCTCTCCCTCTCCTCCCACTCCTCTCCTCCTCCCCCCACTCCTCTCCCCCTCCCTCTCCAGTCCAAAGAGCAGTCAGGGTTTCCTGCCCTGTGGGAAGTCCAAGGTCCTCCCCCCTCCATCCAGGTCTAGGAAGGTGAGCATCCTTGAGCCAAGATTTCACTTTGAACCTAGAGCTCATTGCTGCACCACAGCGAGCCCCTGCTATCCACCTGTCTGTGCCCCCCGCTTGAGTTTACAGGCATTGACATCCAAATTCAGGTTCATATGCTTGCATAGCCAGCACTTTGCCCATTGAGTTGTGTGCCCAGCCTCACTCGACTTATTCTTATCTCACTGGGTGAAATAGTTAAATCTGTGCATGAGCAGCTATCCCACCCTTCCTGCATGAGCCTGCTTCTTCTGAAGCTTCTGTGTTTGTGCCACTGTCATCCCAGGGGCATAGGAAGTTGGGGGTTCAGCCTGGGCCCCAGGGGACTTGAAGGTTTGTCAACTTGAGATGTGTGTTATTTAACATGTAAAACTTCCATTTTCTATTTCCTCTTTGAAAACACACCGAGCTACTAGTCTTGAGGTACTCCCCAGAGGTTGTCCACTAAAATAATATCAGTAGCACCGATATGAAAAAAAGAGAATGCCTTTTAATGTTATTAAGTTCACAGGAAGACTCTTTCAGTTGGTGAATTTCAGTTCTAAGAAATTTTAATGTCCTCTTTTTTAATTGCATTTCCCTTCCTGTCTCCTGAAGAGGCTGTCTGTGTTCTGACCTGTTCACCATCGGCCAAGGCAGCTATCCAGTTCCAGAGGTTAATTTTATTGTACATGGAGTGCCCGATAGCATAAGTTCGATAGGTTTTTGACCTGGTTACCACCAATCTGTAGCCCCGAACCTGCAGAATTGTCTGGAACACATAGTAGGTACTAGACTAGCCAGGACTGAATGACAAGACTTCATCTCAAAAACAAAACAAACATAATAGACTCAGAAGTTGTTCCTTTCTACTTTGTTCCTTGTGACTTGTCCCATCATAGTAACAGTGTGTGATATTGTAACACAAGTAGTAACTCGCTCAACAGGTTGCTTAGGATGTGTGTAGTAGCTGAGCAAAGAAAGGCCTCTGAATTTCATCGTATTCCATCCTGCTAACATCTTGAGATTTGATTATTTTCAGTGTCTCTGTGTTTTCAGTTTGGTGTGCCCCACTCTGAACAAGGGAGAGAACCAAGGGCCTTGCACACACCAGACTGTGTGCTCCGATGCGGAGCTGTAACCCCAACCCTCAATTCTTTTTTTTTTTTTTTAATTTTTTTTATTTATTTATTATTTATTATGTATACAATGGTCTATCTGTGTGTATGCCGAAGGCCAGAAGAGGGCACCAGACCTCATTACAGATGGTTGTGAGCCACCATGTGGTTGCTGGGAATTGAACTCAGGACCTTTGGAAGAGCAGGCAATGCTCTTAACCACTGAGCCACCTCTCCAGCCCCCCAACCCTCAATTCTTGACCCAGACGTTTTCTTTAAACTAAGTTTATTTGTACTGACATGAAGGAACATAAAAGTTGTACCTACTCATGGAGGGGCTCAATATTCTTGAATGTACACATTGTATAATGTTTGAAGAGGGCTAAGCATGTCCATCTCCTCAGGTGTAGGTTTTCTGTGATGTCAGCTTTAAATTCTTTCTTTAATTTTTTTCAGCAGTAAAATGCACTTTTAAAACATTCTATCTGTCATCTTACTGAATTCACCAGAACTTCCTGATGGAGGAAGGTCATTGGCTAATAAAGAAACTGTTTTGGCCCATTTGATAGGTCAGCCTTTAGGTGAGCGGAGTAAACAGAACAGAATGCTGGGAGGAAGAAGAAGTGAGCTCAGATGCAAGGCAGCTCCTCTCAGAGCCAGAAGCGATGCAGCCAGCCGCCAAGTCAGACATGCTGAATCTTTCCCGGTAAGACTGGTGCTACACAGATTATTAGAGATGGGTTGATCAGGATATGAGAATTAGCCAGTAAGGGCTAGAGCTAATGGGCCAAGCAGTGTTTAAAAGAATACAGTTTGTGTGTTGTTATTTCGGGGCATAAGCTGGCCAGGCGATCAGGAGCTGGGGTGACAGGAACACAGCCCTCAGCTCCCACAACAACTTCCTGTTCCTTTTTACCTGTCATCGAGGACTATTGATTGCCGTCCCATCCTTTCCCCACACTGCCTGGCCCCAGAACAACCAACGTGCACTCAGCCTCTCTATCAACAGTCTAGAGCCCGCAGGTCCAGGACATCATGTGGTGTATGTCTTATGCCTCATTTATTTCACTTCCATAATGGCTTCTAGTTCTACCCACACCACTGCAGCTCACAGGGTTTCATTCTCTTTATGACTAAATAGCCATCCACCACATTTATGTCCCTTATTGTCTTTGCCAGGATGCCAGTTGACAGATCCTACCTGCTGGCTTTCCTTGGGTGTTGTGAATGGCTGTGCAGCAAAGTTAAGATTCCAGATGTGTTTTAAAGACTTGCTTTTATGTTTAACTGTGGGCTTGATTTTGTGTCTGTGTGTGGCTATGTGCAGGTGGTGTGGGTGTACATGGAGACTCAAGAGACTGTGGAATGCCCTGGAGCTGGAGTTACATGCTACTGGATGTACATGGTAGGAATTGAACCTGCGTCCTCTGCAAGTACAGTATATGTTCTTAACCACTGAGCTGTTTTTATTGTTCCAAGAGTCCCTTTAATACACTAATTTAATTTTCTTTGAATTGCTGTGGGATTTTTGATGCACGTAGTGAGTTTATTTTTGATTTTCTTAAGATCTCCACATTATGTTCCGCAGTGTCTATATGAATCATACCCCCCACCATCTCAGCAGCTCCATCCATACCAGACTTATTACCTTAGGTCACTGACAACAGCCCTTCTCCTGTGACTGAGGTAACATTGCAGTGTGGACGTGTTTCTTCCTGTCAATTCATTTCTTCTCTTTTCCTGGTTTACAGATGAGACCAAACAACAGCTCAAATCCTGACGGGTGTCTCCAGAGGCCATCACACAATACTGAGGCTGTGAGGATCCAGACAGACCCTTGGATCAATGAATAAATACATTTATCTTCCTGAGCACCACACTTACGAACAAAAATCATTAGGTTTCATTTTCTCCACTCGCCTAGCTAACTCTAATTCCTTAATCTATTTTATTCTAGACACTAATGCTGACTATGGTGGTTCTTCTTCCTCAGTTTGCTTGGATATTTACCTTGCTAGGAGAGAGCCTGGGTCATTTACATTTAAGACTAGTCCCCAAAACAGAGCTGCAACTCCATCCCCAAACTTCTTCATCAGCTTCCTCTTTGGGGCTTTGCTATGGCTTTTCAGGAGAACTGCTTTTGTCTCAAAGCTACCTTTTCCCCTGCTGTGCATATGTATTATACTAAAATAATTATGTAACTTGTCTAAAGGAATACTGACCGAGTAAAAATATTGCTACTATTATCACAGTTTTGTGGGTGTTTCAGTGCAAATATGTTAGGTAAATGTTCTTTCATGATTCATATCATTCCTACAGAGATATTTAAATAATTTACCCTCAAAAGTCTTTATTTATTTATATTTGCTGTCTTAGTTATTGTTCAAGAGACACCATGACCAAAGCAACTTTGAAAAGGAGCATTTAATTAGGGGACCAGCTGGGAGTTTCAGAGGCTGAGTCCATGAGCATCAGAGCAACAGGCAGCAGGCAGGTAGGCATAGTACTGAAGCACGAGCCAAGAGTTCACATTTGATCCACAAGTTGCAGGCAGGGAGGGTGAGAGTGGTTGGGTCTTTCATGGGCTTTTGAAAACCTCATAGGCCATCCCAACAGACCATACTCCAACGGGACCGCAACTGTAGCACAAATAATTGGAGTCCCAATGGTACAAAAGAACTTTGGGTGACTATACAGACAGCGAGATGTCTCTGTCATTTCTAGAGTTTTGAAAGTTGTTTACTTCTTGTGTACTTAGGTAATATTATATCCTTCTGGAGTCTTTGATGGAGTTAAAGAATGGATAGTTATAGTTATTCTTTGTTTGATAAAAGATAAAATAGATATAAATACTGTAATTGTAATTCTTTCTTGATAACTGTTTTGTTATATGTAATTTTACTATGTTAAAGTTAAAGCCTTCCTTTTCGTTTAAACGGGAAAAGAGGAAAGGGAGTAGGAGGCCCTTCTGTCTATGTGTTACTTTCATTGGTCAAATAAAGAAACTGCCATGGCCTTTTGATAGGACAGCAGCTTAGATAAGCGGAGTAGATCGAACAGAATGCTGGGAGAAAGAAAGCAGAGTCAGGCAGATGCCATGGCTTTTCTCTCCGAGATGGACGCTGGTTAGACTCATGCCAGTAAGCCACAGTCAAGTGGTGATACAGATTATTAGAAATGGGTTAAATCAATATGTGAGAGTTAGCCAATAAGAGGCTAAAACTAATGGGCCAGGCAGTGTTTAAATAAATACAATTTGTGTGTTGTTATTTCAGGGTATAAGCTAGCTAGCCAGGTGGCTGGGAGCCGGGCTGTGGAAAGCTGCCCACCACTCCTATTACAACAAATAATAAAAACCCAGAGACAGAAATTGGGGTAAAACAAAAAAGAAAAGAAAAGAAAAGAAAAGCAAGGCAGCCATGCCACTAGAGAAATCTTACCTCTACCAAGTCTGGGTGACCCAAACTGAACAGACCAAGCTACCAAGCTTCTCTCTTCTCCCATTTTATATTCCTTCTAGTGCTGAGATTAAAGGTGTGTGACTCCCTAGAACTGGGATTAAAGATATGAGTCACCACCACCTGGATTTGTTTCCGAATTAATATTGTGTGCTAAGGGTGGCCTTGAATTTACAGAGATCCATTTGAATCTGTATCCCAAATTCTAGGATTAAAGGTGTGTGACACCACTGCCTGGCCTCTAGAAGCGTTAGCTGTGCCTCTGGTCTTCAGGCAAGGTTTATTTATCAAAATATAAATAATACACCACTACACACAATACTAATCCTTCCCAAACAGTTCTCCCCACGTAGGGACAAGCATTCAAACTTGAGCCTATGGGGGCCAGTTTCATTAAAACCACCAGTTTTTCTGGTATTCAGTTGAAAATAAAATGAGTAGCAATCAAGTTATGTTATATTTCTAAGATCAAAAATAATCTTTAAGCCACTTTCCATGTCAGGTGTTGTTGAAAGAAAGCTGCTTGTTCGTTTCCTGGCTTCCACGACTCCCACAATAATCACACAGAAAGTATATCATTTAAATCACTGTTTGGCCCATTAATTCTAGGTTCTTATTGGCTAACTCTTATATCTTAATTTAACTCATCTCCACTAATCTGTGCATCCCCATGAGGTTGTGGCCCACCAGCAAAGTTTCAGCATGTCTGTCTCCAGTAGGTGCAGCTACTCCTCACTCCACCCTTCTTTTTCCCAGCATTCAGTCTAGTTTTCCCCACCTAGATAAGTTCTGTCCTACTATAGGTTAAAAGCAGTTTCTTTATTCATTAATGGTAACCACAGCATACAGAGGGGAATTCCGCATCAGTTCCCCTTTTCTGTTTAAATAAAAAGGAAGGTTTTAACTTTAACATAGTAAAATTACATATAACAAAACAGGTATCAAGTATGAACAATAGTTACAATATTTATATCTACTTTATCTTTTATCATAACTAAGGAAAACAGTAACTATAAATTCTTTAACTCTATCAAAGACTCCAGAAGGATATAATATTTCTTAAGTAAACAGGAAGTGCATTGTAAGCAACTTCCAAAACTCTAGAATTGATAGAGACTTCCCACTACCTGGACAGTCACTCAAAGTTCTTATGTATCATTGGGGCATCCAATCTTTAGCCCACAGGCCCATAGTATCTGGCAGACTTTTCCATGAAGCAGGAAATTTGAAAGACTGTTTTGTCTCAGTGGCAGTTTGTCAGTCACTTTCTTCTGTGTTCTGCAGACTATCTAGCAGACTCTTTCATGAAGCAGGAACCCTGAAGGATGGTCTCACCTTTAGGCAAGTTCAAAAGTCATTTCTCTGTGGGTCCTGCATGTCCAGTTCACCTAACATAACATCAAGCAATCCAGGCAAGAGCAGTTTCTTGCCCAAATGGCTAACAAACTTTGTAAGGAGCCTCTTCAATGCCCATCTTCTTCTTGAAGTAGACTGGTGTTGCCAGGAGCAGTTGTGTCTCATGTCATGATAAGTCCTAAATTTTTAAACATTCTAAATGTCATATTCTGTAGTCTTTAAAAGGTTTGAAGAATGCCTATCCATCTGAAATACATCTCTCTACATCTAGAAAATCTAACAAACATGATTACAAGCTTGACTATTATAGATGACTATCTGTTAACCTATATTTTGTAATTATACACATTTTAAATGAGCTGTACAAACACAATACCTTAATCAAGAGCAAAACTGACCTTAAATTCATATCAATAAACCAAGATCCCTACCAACGCAAATATCTATAGTATATCCCTCTTTAAATGTAAACATACATTTAAAAACAATATTTGGGAATTTGGGCATAGTTCTCTAGACCTCTTCCTGCTGATTGGGGGTGCTGTTAGTCAGGTCTCTTATGGTGTATTCTGTATGCTAGGTTCATCTCAGTCAGCAGTTCAGTGAAGTAATTTTTGGGGGGTGTTCATGGCGATAATTCAGGGATCTTGGTCCATCAAACCACATTAGCCTGGAATGAATCCACACGTTCTCATCCTCTGTAGGAACAAAAGAAGAACCTCTTTTCTAAAGCAACATATCCTTAGACTCAAATTCTGAAATCAAGATACCTTTAGAGTATATGTGTTGGTTTCTTAGCTCCTTCACAGTCCAAAGATTCAAAAAAAAAAACACAATAATATACATAATCCAGACTCTCTGTGAATAATCCATCTTTACATGGCTTATTTTTATTACTCTATTACTTTTTCTATAAGTTTAATATTTATTTTATTATCTTTACTCCTTTAATCTATGACTGTTTGTACTTTGACTCTTTAAAGACTTTGTTTCTCTCTTCCAAGGCTGTACATTTATACAACACTATGACTCATTTAGAGGTTTTGTTTGTTTGTTTGTTTTTTGTTTTTTTATGTCTGAATCTGTCCTATTGTGTATCAGTAGTTCTTTACCGTCCAGGAGCACTTCTTAAAATGCTAAGCACTTCTTAAAATTTTAAGCTGCAATATTACCAGGGTATACACAACCCTGCCTGCTTGCTCCACACAGTCCAACATGGTGGAAGTCCATTTTCTGCCTCTGCAAGCCATGTACATTGCCCCAGTTCCAAGTATGCAGCAGGTCTATGTTGAGTCATTAAGCAGTTACAGCACTTTATTCGCAATACCCATTTAAATGCTTGGCCTCCTGAAAGAGCCAGAGGTCACACTGGCAGCACAGCCAAGAAAGCCAGCATTTCAAAATGTCAGCTTTTCTTATGGTACCATTGAATCAGAGAAACCTCTCTTAAAGGAGCTGCAGCATGCTGCCAGCAATCAGAGTTCATTCAGGAAAATAAAGGTGACTAAACTTTGTTTTTTAATGTCTAGAATTCTTTTTTAAGCTCTCTCAAGTTTTAAGTGGATTTTAGTTAGCCATGTGGGTGCCAGTTTGTCTCAAGGAAGCTACTTGTTCATTTCCAGGCAGCCCAGACTCCCAAAATAATCACATAGAAACTATATTATTTAAATCACTGCTTGGCCCATTAGCTCTAGCTTCTTATTGGCTACCTCTTACATCTTAATTTAACCCATCTCCATTAATCTGTGCATCACCACGAGGTATGGTCTACTAGCAAAGTTTCAACTTATTTGTCTGCAGTGGTGGCTCCATGGCTTCTTCCCACTCTGCCCTTCTTTCTCCCAGCCTTCAGGTTAGTTTTCTCTGCCTAGATAAGTTCTGCCCTGCTATAGGTTCAAAGCAGTCTTTTATTAACCAATGGTATTCACAGTATACAGAGGGGAATCCCAAATCACCTCTCCTTTTCTGTTCAAATAAAAAGGAAGGATTTAACTTTAACATAGTGAAATTACATATAACAAAACAAGTATCAAGTAAGAATTTTAGTTACAATGTTTATATCCACTTTATCTTTTATCACATTGTCTATCTGAAAAGATGCTTCATTGCAAAGATGAAGCTGGCTGTAACCCAGGATCTTCAGAAATTTACACATCTTTGCAGTATCCACATTCTGATATTTCCTTATGCACACAGGTATAATGGGCATCTTGCTGGGAGGAGACAGACTAGAGGAGTTTAAGACGTGGTCAAATATCTGTGCCCACTTCTACATGTATTTAAAGAAATTCATTATCATTCAGATAATTATATTTCTTAGGCAGTGTGTGTTACATACATGTAAGTAATTCTACCCATGTGCGATAGATTAAAATTCTTTTGCAAGCTGGGGAGATGGCTCAGTGGTTAAGAGTACTTGCTACTCTTGCAGAGGACCTCAGTTAAGTTTCCAACTCCTACCTTGTTCTCCCAACATTCTATAACACCAATTCTAGGGGATCTGATTCCCCATTCCAGCTTAGTAGGCATCAGGCACACATGAGTGACACATATGTACAGACAAATGCTCACACATAGACATACAATAAGTAAATAAATAGTAAAAATATTTTGTTTTTTTACTGAAGTATGTATTGTTTATATTTTAATAATACTTTAAGAAAAGAAATTAACAAAAACCAACAAAATAAATCAAAGGATTATGCACTAAAGAGATTTTAAAACCAATTTTTATTAAGGGCCTATAATAAAACTTGACTTGCATTTTTTATTCTTTATCTTTGGCTTTGTTTTATTATTGAGATAGAGTCTCACCACGTAGTTCAGGCAGGATTTGAACTCATCATGTAGCCCAGAATGGCATCAAATACACGATTTTTCTGCCTCACCCTCCTAGTACTAAAATTTCAGGTGTGTTCAACACTCAGCTATACTTTCTTTTTCACGTGGAAATTATGCTTGTGTTTCCCTAACAGTTGAATCCACTTTTCTTTTATGACCAATTTAACTCCTAAAACATGAGGCAATTATGATGTGAAAATTGCTAAGTGGGTTTTCAGAAATCACTCTATACATATTAGAACATGTTTATTTACCTCTTTTGAGTTTTTGGGACAGAGCTCATGTAGCCCAGATTGATCCTAGCCTCCTGTGTTGTCCTGCCTCTGCATTCCAGCATGTTGATCGCATGTTTGTGCCATCATGCCTGGTGCAAAGTTTGCTTTTACTTGTACATTTCAGTTTGCAGACAGTACTCTAGCAGAAAACAACAAATTGTCCCCCAATTCAGTGACTTTTAAGAAGCAGCACTTAACTCTTCCCATAACGTCTGTGCCAGGGCTTTGGGGAGCAGCTTTGCCAAGCAGCTTGGGCTTGAGCTTTTACAAGAAGCTATCGTCTGTAGAAAACAGAGCTCCATTCCTCCACAAGTCTGCAGCTTCCCTGAGTAGCTGCCAAGTTGTTGCTGGCTTTGGCAGAAGACCTCAGTTTTTATGTGAGCCTACCACCAGATGCTTGATTGTCTTTTTGATACCCAGTGGGCTATTGGCCAACAGTCCCCAGCAAACAACCAAAATAGAATCGCACAGCTCCAGATGTTGGCTTACCACCTGCACTCAGAAGTCTGGATTTTCGCCATGAGCAATATCGAGGAAATCAAACGTAAGCTCCGCTTGTTGAGGGAGGATATTAAAACTTGAGCACAGCTCAATAATAGATAAACGTTACATATTTAGTATATACAAGGACCTGGGTTCAGTCCCTAGCAATGAATCCTTCCCCCCAAAAAAGAAACAAAAACATGTTTTTAATTTTTATTTAATTTTTTTCATAGAATAGATTTAGATGACATCCTTTCCCCCCTCCAACTTCTCCCAGATCCTCCCTACCTTCCTACCCACCCAACTTCATTCATTTTCATTATCCATCCATCAGTTTCTGGACATCTAGGTAGTTTTGGATTCCTGGCTATTATGGACAGGGCAACAGTGAACATAAATGAACAAGAATCTCCAGCGGAGACTCCTTTTATTTATTACATGCCCAAGCATGGATAGATGAATTCTCAGCTCTTAGAGGATGCTCCACAGCAGTTTTCACAATAGCTATACACTCTTACCAGCGACGAATAAGTTTTCCCCTTTCCCCCACCCCTTGCCAGTACACGCTGTCATTTGTTTAATTGATTTTGGTTATTCTGAGTGGGGTAAGATGACCTCTCAAAGTAGCTTTAATTTGTATTTCATTGATGACTAAGAACACGTTTTTAGCATTTCTCAGTCATTTCTATTTCATCGTTTGAGAATTCTCTTCTTAGTCTGTTCCCCATTTTAAGTTGATGTTGATAATTTTTAGGGATTTTTTTTAATAGATTTTTGATGCAAACTCTCCACTGGATGCATAGTTAGTAAAGATCTTTTCTCACTCTGGCCTGCTGCTTTATCCAGATGACAGATGATGGTTTCCTTTGCCATAGTAAAGCTTTTCAGTTTCACAAGGTACATTTATTATTTACTATTCTTAGTGCCTGTGCTATCAGTGTTCTGTTCAGAAAGTCTTTTCCTCAAAGAATGAATAAAATGCTATTTTAAAAAATACTTTGTAATAAACCTCACAATGGAAATGTAAAACGTGTACAATGAAAGCTCAACACTAAAGAAATAAATTGAAGAAGTTCCTAGAAAATGGAAAGTCTTTCTTATTTCTAGGCTTGGAAGAATAAATATTGTAAAAATGACTATCTTACCCAAAGCAATCTACTGTATCAATGAAACGGCAATCAGAATTTCAATACATTCTTCATAGACATAGAACAATAATCCTTAAAACTCTCATGGGAAGCACAGAAGCCCCCTGTGCATGCATAGCAATCCTAAATTATAACCACATAGTGGCGGTCTCACCATGCTGATTTAAGCTATACTACTTATGATACTGGCATAGCAACAAACATATAGCACAACTGTATGCACTAAAGAAGGACGCATAAATGCACACAGTTACAACCACTTGATATTTTAACAAATAATCCAAAGATATGTGTTGAATAAAAGATAGCATCTTCAAGAAGTGGTGCTGGCAAAACTGCACAGTGACATAAAAAAGAATAAAATAATTAACCCTTGTCCCACATACTGCACAAAACCTAACCCCAAATGATCAAAGACTTTTCTAAAGTACTCAAGCTCGGAAACCCTCCCAACCACGTTAGCAATCAGTATGGGTATTTTTCAGCTCAGTTGCCCAAAACAGAACAGATAAATGACACTTGCCATGAAACACAAGGGAATTTTTGTTTTTAGTCATCAAGAACATATTATATGGGTACAACTGGAGTTGCTCATGTATGCAAACGAAGCCATCCTCAGAAAAACACATATATTAAAATCATATCTGTACATAATTAGAAGGAAGAAGTGAAAATGTTCAGGGAAGAAGGGGCAAATGGGAGGAGCCAGAGTTAAAAGACTGGGTGGCTGAGGAGGTAGGGGTTGAGAGCTGTCAAACACAAGCTTGCACCGTCGGGGCAGATTCCACAACCTGACTATGGATACCCCCTGCAGCATCTGTCTTAGAGACAGAGATAATAAGCAGTGTTAACTGTGACTTGACAGCTCGCATTTTACAGTGCCCGCCCCCTCCACGTTCCCTGTCATATGCCCCGTGCTAGTTAATCATGTGATGTGAAATTTTCCACCACCCCTAAAAGGTTATTAAATGCCAGCCCCTTCCTTCTATGGGAGGCTTTTGGTTCAGAGATGAAGGCTCCCCTCTGAGGTGGTGGCTGGCATCCCAAACTCCCCACTCACTCCCCATCCCTCTCATGGAGACTGTTTCTCCCCTGCTTCTCTTAATGAAGTGTCTTGCTTTAATGAGAACCTCTTCTTCATTTAAAGGCCCTTCACATTTAGCTCTCCACATACTGAATTGTTTCCGTCTAATTCTTTCCCCATCTTGAGGGCCAATCAGGCCTTGAGTCTCTTTATTCTAATTAACCTCACTGAAAGGAATCAGCGGCTTCCTTTGCGGACCTGCCACTGCTACCTTGTCTGTTATGGCAGGGGTGGGGTGTAAAGCTTAATGTGCACTATACACTTCTGTGAAAACTTAAAAACACTTAAATGAAGAAGTGGAACTCAGAGACAAACCACTCATATGGTATGCATGGAGGCCGCACTATAGAAAATCAAGCTAAACACCCCAAACAAAGCAAAATGGTGCCCCAAATCCCACATACGATAGCACAACCCAGAGGTGTAAAATTTTGAAGAATATTAGACGTCAGCCATTTTATTCAGACACTAAAGAAATCATCCTTCAAATGTCAAAATTGTCATGACCCAAGAGAGATCCTCTTTTCAGGCCACCAATCTCCCCACACGGAATCCCACAGAGAGGTCTCCAGCCCTTGACTCTCTTGCTCCTGCACTGGTTGTTCGAACTGAAGCCCAGTAGCAATATTAATAACTCGAGTCATGGGCAGTAATCACGGCTCCATTAAAATGAAATTAGAGATCTTGTCAAGGTAATGAAATCTATCATGGCATCAACCAAATGCAGGGAAAGACAAGGCACGCGCTGTAATTTCTTCAGTGTCCATGGTGGGACATAGATGGCCTGTTATTTCAAGCACAGAAGTAGCTATTGCTGCCAGCATTAACTTAGAAAGGGGAAATGTAAGTAGCTAGATTCCCTCATATTCATAGCAAGCAACTGTGACCACAAACTGAGGTGGTGTTTGCCGCATGTTGCATCACAGCCATGAAAAGTAAGTAAATCGTCGGGGCAGAGACTCTGGGGACATGAGACAGCTAGGTCAGATGATGGCGGAGGAGTCAGTCATTCTGCCCTTTAAGTGCTTTGAATTAGAAGGGGTAAAAATCTTTAAATTACAACTTTTTATAAAGTGAACTCTCCCGAAATCTGAAGACCAGGGTAAGGGTAGGGAAGGTAAAGGCACCGCATAGGAGTTTAAAGCCTACTTCCTGTGTGACATCTTAGGGTGTGGAGGTGCTTTAGAGTCAGTCAGTTTATAAGGGCTTCTTTTACTGTCTGATGTGAAATAAAGTCTAGTGAATATTAGTGTTGTGGTGGCAGGCGCTCACTTCTGTAGCCCAGCTTGGCTGCAAACCCCCAAACTTGTTGAATTACTCCTGTGCCTCCAGTCTCCTTAGTGCTGGAATTACAAGTGCATGCTACCATTACTGTGTTCTGTGTGTGTGTGTGTGTGCATATTCATGTGTATTCATGTTAGTGTATGTGTGTACATGTTCATGTGCATACATCTTAGTGTGTGTACACATGTTAGTATGTGTGCGTGTATATGTGATGAGTGCATATGTGTGTGTGAAGACAAGATATTTGCTCAGTTTCTCTCCATCTTATTTGTTGAGATGCTCTCAATAAATCTAGGACTTGCCGATTCAGCTAGAACGCCTGGCCAGCAAGCTCTAGGGACCCACCTGTCTCTGAGGTGTTATCACCCAACTGACCATGGAAGCGGGCATACAGACACGTCTCTGCACCAACTTTAGAGATGGGTGCTGAAAACCCAAATTTAGGCCTTCATGTGTACATGGCAAGCACTTTACTGACAGAGCTATCTCTACAGACCCCTTCTTTATCAGTCTTAACTTGAAAAAAATTACCCACTGACCACACCTTTTTCATTTCTTTTTAATTGTTGGTCATTTTGAAAGCAAGAGATGGAGAACAAGCAAGCAACTGAAAGGCCACGGTGAAGCTTGGAAGCAGAAGTTCTGAGAGCTGTTCAAACAGAAAGTGAGTTCCAAGCAGTGCCTCCTGGGACAAGTGAGAGCACCGTAGAGTTGAGCTGCAATCAGTATGTTCTCCACACGCCTCAGGTGACACCCGTAAGCATATTTATTAAACACTGTCAAGTAGACTTTATATATTCTATGATTCTTCCCATTGTCTTGTGATCGATAATAAACAATGCAAGAAGTAGCAAAACAAACTCTAACTAATATAATTGTTCCACTGAACAACTACTGATATAGTTACTTTCCCAAATGAAAGATTATGGATCTGTTCAATTGTAAACAGTTTTACTAAATATATTGGTTCCAGTGTTCAGAGCTCTAGGCTGGAATAATCTGCCCTCCGCATGTGTATTGATCATAGTAGTGGCTTCTTTAGCTTTAAATTTCTTATAACAGTCCTGTACATAACCAGCCCTTCTCTATTTGTCAGATTTGTTCCATGGTATCATCACTGTAAGACTCAGGACTTAGGAGAATAAAGTGCTACAAAGGGTTATAAAGTGGTTAAAATGGAGATCATTTTATATTTCATGTGTTTATTTCCTTCCTCATTTGTGTGGTAAAGAAACTTTAGCTTTTAATATTCTAGGCATTTCTTCCAAGTTTTATTCATTCATTTCTATACTTAACGCTAAAAGAGAATTATTAGCTGATTTTCAATTTCACCTTGTAAAAACTTCCAAGCTTACAAGAAAACAAAATACAAAATAGTTTGAAGATTGCAAACAAAAATTAACTTGGAATTATATCAGAAACCAACTTACATGTAAGCTATACTGAATTTAAAAAAAATCAATGTGTATATTCCTGTCCCAAAGGAAGCCTACTTTAAAGACAATATTATATTTTTTCTGTTCTTATTTTTATGCTTTAAACTAATTCTGTTCTTATACATTTATTGGGTGTATATGTGTGTGTGTGTGTGCGCGTGTGTGTGTGTATGCATGTGTGTGTGTGTGTGTATGTGTACATAAGAGTCATGGCATGAGTGTGGAGGTCAGAGAACAACTCACAAGAGTCAATTCTTTCCTTCCACTGTGTGGATCACAGGAATCAAACTTAAGTCCTCAAGTTCAGCAGCAAGCATCACTACCTTTAAGGCATCTTCTGGGCATCAATATATATTAGATTTTTTAATTAATCAAAGGACTCTAATATATCACCTTATATTTCAACCATCCTAGAACACCTATGAGAGTGAGGGCTCTAATAAGAAATGTGGTAAGTGATAAGTAATACTAATCAATCCCTTTTGATACTGTAACAGAAATGAACTGCTATGTCAAAAGCTGATTCTTCTTGTCCTAAATAATATTTATTCCCATTGCTTGTTGATAAAATTAGAAATGAGCCAGATGGTGGTGGTGCACACCTCTAATCCCAGCATTTGGGAGGCAGAGGCAGGCAGAACTCTGTGAATTTGAAGCCATCCTGGTCTACAAAGAGAGTTCCAGGACAACCAGAGCTACACAGAGAAACCCTGTCTCAAATTAAAAAATTTAGAAAAGAGCCTTTGTTAGCTGGACAGTGGTAGCGTACCCCTCTAAGAGTTCAAAGCCAGCACAGTCTATGATATGAGTTCTAGGACACTCAGGACTGTTACACAGAGAAACTCTGTTTTGGAAAAAAAGGAAAAGATATGAAATAATGAAAAGAGAATATCACAATAGATACCAATAGGATTCAGAGCATCATTTGCTGTGGTATTCTTTGAAATGTATATACTAATAAGTTAGAAATCTATAAGAAACTGATAAACTTCAGGACTATTATGACCTGCCAAGGTAAAACAAGAGGCTATAAATGATATAAATATACAATAAGCATTGAGATTGACCCAGAAAATTTCCCAAATTTTTAATAAATAAAATTAAAATAAAAGGAAATGAAAAGAAAAACTCCAGGCCCAAATGTTATCATGGCCAAGTTCTGCCCGACCTGTAAATAACTACCACCAAAGTCCTTCAACTATTTTATAAAACAAAAATGGAAGTGACACTAGCAAACTCATTTGACAAAGCCAACAAAGGCATGGTCCAGATCCGTATAAGGATGGAAGAAAGAAAGAAAGAAAGAAAGAAAGAAAGAAAGAAGGAAGGAAGGAAGGAAGGAAGGAAGGAAGGAAGGAAGGAAGGAAGGAAGGAAGGAAGGAAGGGAGACATAAAAATTTTCAATAAAATGCCTTCAAGCTAAACTAAACCATACATCAAAAAGGTCATTTACCATGAGCAAATGGGCTTCATTTCAAGGATATGAAGATGGTTCACTCTATACATGTTAAAGCACACGATCTCATACAAGGACAAAAACCACACCATTACTTCAATAGATACATAAAAGCCTTTTGTCAGAATCCACCACATTCCTTTGTAAAAATAATTCCCCAAAGAAACTATTAATTGAATGAATCTATCTCAACATAGTAAAATCTATATATAACAAACCTATATCCTGAATTACAGCATATAGGAAAACCATAAAGTATATTCACTAATATCAGGAACAAGATTGGTAGGGCCATTTTCTTTGCTCTTATTCCATATAATCCTTAAAGTCCTAGTCAGAGCAATAAGACAAGAAAAAAAGACATAAATAAGAAAGGAAAAAATGAAATTAATATTCTCTTTCTGTACACAAATTGATCTTATACTTGAAAGACCGACCCAAAAGATTCTACAACAAGAAAGTCTCAGCTCTCAACAAAGTGTCAGGATGCCAAATTAACACCAAAACAAATAAATAAATAAATAAATAACCATCAGTTTTTTGTATACTAATAACAAATATGCTAAGGGAATAAAATATCACTCCAACAGTGTACAGATATGTATATAGCTGGTCAGTGGTGGTACACACCTTTAATCCCAAAACTAGGAGACAGAGGCAGGTGGATCTCTGTGAGTTTGATTCCATCCTAGATTACAAGAGCTAGTTCCAGGACAGGCTCCAAAGCTACAACCCTGTCTTGAAAAACAAAAAAACAAAACAAAACAAAAAAACAAAAACAAACAAACAAAAAAAACAAGAAGAAGAAGAAGAAGAAGAAGAAGAAGAAGAAGAAGAAGAAGAAGAAGAAGAAGAAGAAGAAGAAGAAGAAGAAGAAGGAAATATATCTTTAATGAAAAATTTAAAAAACTAAAGAGATTGAAGAAAACACTAGAAGATGGAAGCTTCTATGTAACATGCCTGTGGACCAGCAGAATTAATATTGTGAAATAGTTGTAGTTTTAAACATAATCATTGGGGCCTGGAGAAATGGCTCAACCATTAAAAGTGTTTGCTGCCTTTCCAGAGATGCACTGCAGGGCTACAGTAGCAAAAAGCAAGGCACAAGCACAAAAAATAGATATCAAGACCAGTGCAAAATATCAGAGGACCCAAGAAAACTCCACATACATAGAGACATTTAATTTTTGACAAAGATGTCAAAAATACCCAAAGGAGAAAATACAGCCTCCTCAACAACTGTTGCTGGGAAAACTGGATTTCCACATAATAATATTTGATTCATATCCCTCACCCTGTGAAAGAATCTACTCAAAACGAATCAAAGATCTTCATATCTGAAACTGTTAGAAGAGAAACTTCAGGATATAAGAGGAACAAGAACTTTCTAAAGAGGACATTACTTGCTCATGAAATAGCCACATTACATTTAAAATACTTCTTAAGATTGAAGATGTCACAGTTATTTTCCAAAACAAGAACTAAATAGCTGGGTTCATCTGTACTGTATTTCAACTAACTGACAAATAGCTGTTTATTGTAAACCAAAAATTCATGTAATTTAGATGGCAACTACCTTCCAAAATGTACTTCTTATCTTGTCAGAAGGTGTATTTTTCAAAATGAAAGAAATGTGGTCTTCTCAACGTCTTCAAACACTTTCTGTTCGTTTTCTTGCTTTGTTATTTGATCTATGGCCATTTTCATGTAACTTAAATGTTCCCTTACATTCTGATTGTGTGTTAACCATGTGACTGCTGAGGAAGGATCACATTCATTGGGTTACTCCTGTCCCAGGAGATGTACACACACCAGTGTGTATAGAGGCAACACTACTTGGTCTGAAGGGGTCTTAACAGCAAAAGTTAAAATAGGACGAGAGGCTGGGAGGAGGGATGGGCAGCAGTAGAGGGGGTTGGAAGGAGGTAGTGGTGGATGGATATGATTACTGTACGCTGCAGATGAATTTCAAGGAATACAAAATATTATATAAATATCCTGGACTGGAGAGATGGCTTAGCCATTAGAGGCTAGGCTCACAACGAAAGATTTAAAAACTTTTATTCTCCCTATAGCTTTAGACTTACCTAATTGTAATACAACTTCAACCCATTCTGCAAACAGACACACATCATCACATCAGTCCATGAGTCCGAGAGAGATTTGGACTAACTAAATTAAAGGCCATGTTCAGTAACCTGAAACTATCTTATTTCTTAGTCCACGTACCTCTTTCTTAACTAAGTTGTTTTAATAGTCTGAAAAGATTGTAAAATTGTTATTCTCTTTGGAAATTCAGTAAGCTAATCACAAAGGATTGGAAACAAATCCTTTCATAGGGAAAGAAATAATTGGAACACATGAGAGAAAAAAAGACATAATGTAAAAGCAATCCTGAGAGAATATGATCGTCTATAAGACACATGCAGTGAGGAACACTGTCCTGCAAGCACAGCCTTGTGCCCAGCCAGTGTGTTCTCACACGCTTGTGCCCAACCAGTGTGTCCTCACACACTTAAGCCCAGCCAGTGTGTCCTTGAGCAGGGCCTAAAACATCTCTCACTTATATATTGTGAATAGCACCACCAGCCTTACCATATTACCATAAAGGTTTATTTAGCTAAGGGGTACTAATTAAGAATAACAAACCCCAATCTTTGTTTTTTCTTTTTTTTTATATTTTCTGATTTTTGTAAGAGCATGTCCTGATTTCAAAGGCCAAACTCGGTTCCTTCCTTGAAGCTGAGGTCATTTGTAAGCTTCTGCGCATCCAACTCTATGACATAAGCCCCACAATTCTTGTTGAATGCACGCCTTTGTAGCTTGTGGCATTTCCTTCTTACCTATATATATTCTCCAATGCCAGGTCTGAGACGCCAGCGTTGTCGCATGAAAAATATTTTCTGAGTGCTCTTTGCGTCAGCATCCTTTACCGCCCCCTCCATATCACCTACAATGGTGAGAGCTTACATAATCGTGAGATGGTTGCTTAGCAACTGAATTATCAAATATCTGCATCCCACCTCCTCTATCTTTAAGCTCCAACCATCTACTGCAGTATTTATAGCTCACAATCTTTAACCAGAGAGATGAAAGTCAGGCTTACTGATTCAGATATTCGTATTTTTTTATTTACCTCTACTTTTATATTCACCAGATTTGTGTGAATAACAAAAGTATTCACAGATGAGGTAGCAGTAGGCATCTTAACAGACCGTATGCCAAAGGAGAGCTCCCGCTGCAGTCTCCAGTGTTATCTAGGTTCTCGCTGACAAATAGCTTCCCCCAAACATACAAAACCAACAGCCGCAGCTCCTTCTTGGCTGGCAGAAAGAAGGATTTTATATTCTGCTGGTTCAGCTACACTGTGAATTACAGGGGAATGGCAAATACTCAGCCACACAGTGAAGGAAAAATACTCAGGCACAAGACTCCCTCATGTCAAAAGCAAGAAGGCAGGCTGGGACAGGGGGATGACATCAGAAATTCTTTAATTAAAGACCTTCTCTGTATAGGTCTCAAATTCACGTCCAGTGATTTACCAAGATCTAGAAAACAGTTATCTGGCTGCAAAGATAAAATAGAGGCAGGGGCTTCCTACTCAAAGGATGATTGATTACTTTAAGGGAACAACACAGTATTCTGATTTAAGACCCCAAGGTGTTGAGTATGTGGTATGGCTGTCCAACCCACTTTTCCAGTTTTAAGCTATGAAGTTCATCTTTGAGAATCCTCAGTGCCAACAAAGTCATTGAGAGGGACACATGAGACAATCACATAGTATTTGTGAAATTTCACCTTACACAAGTTATATTAGTAATTATCATTATTCTGGGGTCTAGAATATCCCATGCTATCAAGTCATAAGATGCCTAATTTATCTGTACCCTTTAGACATTGGAGCATCCCACATTTGATGGAACTATAGAGTCAAATATACTTTCAAACTTTAAACTATATCATAAACAAGGTCATACCAACGATACAGATTCCTTAAAATTCTTTCCTGTCTTTTAGAAGTATATCATAAATTCTGAACAACTTCAGTTGATAGAAAACAGTCATCACCTATAATACATAGTTAAGAAATAGTTTCTATTTTGTTCTGAAACACTTATGTGAACCTTCAAGCCAGAGTTTAGCTTTTCTCTAAGATAATAGGGGAAGGAAATGAAACAAAGAAATCTGATTGATGCTTCAAGAAGAATCTTTAAAGAAAGCCTCCAGTAGGAATTTTGGGGACTTCATATATATAATATCATATCAACTGCAGTCAAAGTTGGTCAAAATGCTGAGTACAGACTGTGGGGTGCCAGGCCTATGGATATATCTCCTCTCCACCTCCTATACCCAAGCTTCAGGGAACATCCTGGAAGGTGGGGGTGTACACTGGAAGAGCTAGAAGACGAGAAATCTGTTTTGAGGTTACAACTTCTAGATATGACAGGGAAGTTTCACTCATAGAATCTCAGCAGTACGGCTGCCTACACAAGACCCAAACAACGCCAATGCCTGTTGCCATGCCTGTGTAGATGGAGAAAATCTCTTAGGTCCCCACTCCTAGATGAAGAACTACGGACAACTAACCATTACTGAGAGAGATTTGTCTTCTCCTGGGATGAGTCCACCAATTGAGAAAAAAAAAATGGTCCACCTTAGAAATGTATATACACAAGCAGCATGAAATGGACTCAGCAGGTTATATTTATAAATTTATTCATATGTGAAAAGAGTCCATTTGATAAGGGAAGGGATATAGAAAGAGCTGGAGAGAAAAGAGAGGGGGAGGGAAATGTGTAATATTTTAATAAACATAAAATAAAAAGGCTAAAGAGTTAATTTTCACTGTTTACATTTCATCTTTTAGACATCAACAAACATCTGGATATGGTCATCCAAGTAATTTATTTTGATGATACTATAATTGTAGCCACAGGAGGGCAGATGTGGAAGAAGCAATAGTATGGTGCCTTATAGCGTCCTGTCTTTTTTTTTTTTTTTTTTTTTTTTTTTTGGTTTTTCGAGACAGGGTTTCTCTGTAGCTTTGGAGCCTGTCCTGGAACTAGCTCTTGTGGACCAGGCTCGTCTCGAACTCACAGAGATCCACCTGCCTCTGCCTCCTGAGTACTGGGATTAAAGGTGTGCGCCACCACTGCCCAGCCTAAACAGGCTCTTTTAAGATTCTGTTATTCGTTTTGTGTCTTTCTGCCAAGCCAGGGCCGTGCTTGTTGGTGGTCATTTGCTGACTCTGGATGTCCTAGACTACAGAGTCTCTTCGTTGCCTGGGAGTAGAGGTTCATCCGTCTAATCTCAAAAACAAAACAAACAAAAAGACAAAATAAATAAATACAAGCAATAAATAAACATTCATCTTCAACAGCCATTCTTTATGATATTTATGTGAAGTTTTACTTTGATTTCTCCTGTGTGTGTGTGTGTGTGTGTGTGTGTGTGTGTGTGTAGGGCTACTAGTGTGAGGTTAAAGAAGTCTTGACACAATTCACTCAGACGCTGCCCACTCCCCTCCCCTCTATCCTGTCTTTGTTATTACCTACTGAGTCATGACAGATTTTACACTCAACTGTTGCTCTTTGGGGCTTCTGAACCCTTGTAGAAAGGCTATTGTTGTGTTCTGCTGCGGATGTGAGGTGAGCAGCCCTTTGCCTGAGAGCCAAGGCCCACGTGACAAAGGCCTGGATTTGGTGATGAGTTTTGTAAACAACGTGGTTGGTGGAATGTGATGCGTCAGTTGGGGAGTTGGGGAATATACGCAGATGGAGGAAAGAAACGGTCACAAACGGCAGTTCAGACACAAGAACGCCAGCGACAGGAATCGCTGGGTGTTTTCTACAATGCCGTGAGCGAACCAAGAGTAGAGACAAGTGTCATCCTGGGCAACGTGGGCAGAACTGGAGTTGCCAAGGCTGGAGGAGAAGCGAAACAGGACTTCGCCCTTGTTGAGTACAGTTTGGCAACACGGAAAAGCCCAGGACAACGCTGGTGGACACTCAGGATGTGAAAGGGCTTAAGGACACCCAACTGTACATTTCGATATGGTTTCAGTGGTAATTTTTTTCACTGTGCTGTATAAATTTTGGCACAATAGAATACATTCACCTGAATAAAGACAGCAAAAAAAAAAAACTGATTGGGGCAGAACCACTGAAAGATATGAGAAAAAAGAGAACTTGCGGTATTATAAAAAGCTTTATCCCTTAAAATGTATAGAGAAGATCAGGAAAATAGTGCCCCCTTGTGGACCTCTTGGAGGTGCAACACGCATGATGGGAAACGACCCAGTGGTACAGAAACACGGACTCCATCCAGCTTTTACACTTGGTGCCTATATTGTATATCTTGATAATCTCAAATACTTCCCACACGCGACTGAGCTCATCTCAAAAGAAGGGTACAGTTATCTTCTGGAGAGATTGCTTTCGCTTTATTTCACCAATAATGTCAAGCAACTATTGATCCTTCAGAAAGTGTGGCAAAGTCAAGGCTCAACAGCTCTTCTGTTCATTGGAATCTAGGATGTTGGATTGCATGTCCAGTCTCTGGAAGAAGGCATCGCTACCAGAAACTGTTTCATCTGGAGTCCTGGGAGGTGGAGGTGTTCTGGGGGGTGGTTTTGTTTCTTTTATCATTTCATATTGTTCTGTTCTCAGCAGGAACCTTTTTGTCGTTGTGACTTCCACTCAACTTTGGTACCAGTTAATATGAAATTGGACAAAATAAATATCTATCTGATCTTCACACTTGCATAATATCTCCATCCCCCCCACAGCACATTTTTGTTTGTTTGTTTGTTTTTGTTTTTTGAGACAGGGTTTCTCTGTGTAGCTTTCAAGCCTGTCCTGAAACTCACTCTGTAGACCAGACTGGCCTTGAGCTCACAAGGATCCGCCAGACTCTGCCTCCTGAGTTCTGGAATTAAAGGTGTGCGCCACCACCTCTGAGCAATAGTACATATTCTTATGACTTGTATTTCAAGTAATTTTAGATGGTTATGTAATTGCTGCCTTTGGATTAACCGAAAGAATTTTGTTCACCTCATTTAGAGGCTATGGAAAATGATAGGTAAAAATTTCAAGGCAATTTAAAGGATGAGTCAGAAAGCAAGATTATAATTTTGATTTCAGGTGCTGATTATAGGTGATTGCCAAGTGGTTGCACCAAAAACGGCATGTTCTCAGTAAAAGTAACTTTTAGTTGGAGCTTTTTTTTTTTTTACAGGCAACTGTGATTTGTGGGGAAAATGACATAGGATTTAATTAAAATTTTCACTGTTGGCTAGAAAGATTAATTGTACCTGCTAGAAGCTTTCACCTGGCCTAGAGAAGGTTACAGAGGTCCCAAAGTCTCATTAAAAGTGTTGTTTACTTCAAATTGAATCTTTTAGCAGTGGAGTCTCTGTTAGGATCTGGCACTCTGACTAATAATTGTGAAAAGCTTGAGGACTGCATGTTTCTTGGCTCTGAGATGCTTTGGAATCCAATAGTTATTTGCCGTCAACATTGTTATGATACTTCATTGACAGGACATCTTCTCCAGGTTTAAGTACGTGAGAATTTTAGAAACTTTTAAAATTTGGAATAATTTAACTTTTACAGAAAGTTTGAAAAACAGAATATTCAATGTGAAGTTAACCTATGTCCCCTCTGTTAGCATCGATGGCAGTATGTGGCAAAATTACCAAGCTAACACTAACACATCTCTATGAACCGAGGTCCAAAACCTCTTCAGGTTCCAGTAGTGTCTTCTCTGAGGTTTGCTCTCCATCCCAGGTCCCAGGACACCACACTGGGCGTTCTCATCGTATCTCCATAGTCTGCATTGTCTGTGAGTGTTCCCATCTTTACCCTTCGCTTCTGACCTTGCCAATTTTGAGGAGTATATACTTTGTAGGAAGTTAAGAAATGTAGTATTGACTGACATTTTGCTTCTGGTTAGACTGGAGTTATCGGATGTTGCCTAGAATATTTCTAAGGCAAATGGCCCTTTTTAGCCTGTGTGCTAGGGAGGCATGTGATATGATGTCAATGTAAGTCATGCGTCCTGATGGTGAACCTGAATGCTAGGTTAAGGGAATGTCTGCTAGATTTGCCAGCATAAAGTTAGATTTTCTTCCCTACTACTCTTTTAGAGAAAATTGATGTATCAAGCTCATGTTCAATATAAAAAGGGCAGTGAGAATTAAGTCCTATTTTCTTGGGAAGTCTTATTTCCATGTGCTATGTAAAATCTCTGCATAGAAAATTTATTTTAATGGGCTTGATAGCTCATTAAATTTTTTGCAGGTGTATTTGTTCCTGTGGTTTAAGTAGCATGTTTTGAACATTTTCTTACTTTCTGACCCTACCGGGTGGGTACTCCAGTTGACACTAACATCTACACTGCCTCAACACTAAAATTAGTCATTATTGAAAGATTTGTTAATTGTTTTTTACTGATGAAGGCGAGATCTGTGTACTCAGTGTGGGGTTTGCTCTAGAGCAGTGGTTCTCTGTCTGTGGGTTGCAAGCCCTTTGAAGGTCCAGCATTGGAGATCCTGCAGATCAGATATTCACATTACAATTCATAACAGCAGCAAAATTACAGTTATTAAGTAGCAAGAAAATAATTTTATGGTTGGGGGTCGCCACAGCATGAGGAACTGTACTAGTGGTTCACAGCATTAGAAAGATGGAAAACCACTCCTAGAGAGTGTCACTGCTCCTAAGCTCCGTTAGTGGGATAACCTATACTCCTGTCCACACTTATATCTATCTGTAGGTAGAAGATAGATGGTGGTTGCCCGGGTGATATAACAATGGCAGACAGGGATTCATACAAACATCTCCCATTTTAATTTAGCACCACAGGTTTAATTAGAATAACTAGATTAGAACCTTTGTTTGAAATCTTGACATTTGCTTCCTCCTATTAGCTGACTCTAAATGACTTGTTCCGTTCTTGTAAATAATAACCCCTGCTTAGCTGCAAACAATGATATTGCAATACAATTATCTGTTAGTTAAGCAAAGTTTCTTGACCTGTGGGTCAAGCAAACACTGCTGATGGTTTACCTACTATTTATACACCTGTTCTCTACTCCCAAAATCTCAGCGCTAATGAAAATGTGAGATTTAACTAAAGCCTCCTCCCTAGACTCTTTAGCCCAGGGTTTCTCCACATGATTCTAGTTCCCCTAATCCAACATATCTTTTACCTTTGCTCTGCTCTTTCTTTTCATTTAAGGCATGCCCATGACATCCAGAGGTGGGACAGCTGTGCTCTATAATCAGCACCGTCATGTACCAGGAGAATGGCGGAGGAGAAAAATGGATGGATCTTTTAGAAAATACCCCAGCTTAAGACCACTCACCCCAGACCTCTACTCTTTGCTGCTATTTCTGTTGACGCTATTGTTTTGAGTCAAGGCTCCCCTGTAGAGCACAAGTGGACCTTGATCTTCAAATCCTCTTGCCTGTGCCTCCCCAATCCTGGGATTATGGGTATATACCACCAGCTCCAGCTCTCAGACCCCTGGCCCCTGAGGGAGAGTGACTAATATGTAGGTAGACTTTTGCTGTCTGCTGTGTGATGTTGAGCAGAAAAGTGAGACAAGCTATTTAGAAGTCATGACTGTTTTCTTGTAAAATCCAGTCTTTTACTGTGGATTTATGTGTCATGAAATAGCAGTCGGTACTTATTTAGTTTATCGTATTATGATATAGGCCCTCAACTGGGCAGTGGTGGTGCACACTGTTAATACCAGCACTCGGGAGGCAGAGGCAGGTGGATCTTTGTGAGTTCAAGGCCATCGTGGTGTACAAAATCTACTTTCAGGACAGGCTCTAAAGCTACGGAGAAACCCTGTCTCAAAAAACCAAAAAAAAAAAAAAAAAAAAAAAAAAAAAAAAAAACAACCCAAAAAACCAAAAACAAAAAAACACAAGAATTATGGGTTAAGTTGTAAGAGTTAGTTTGTAATAAACCTGAGCAATAGGACAAACAGTTTATAATTAATTTAAGCCTCTCTGGGTTTTGGGGACTGATTGGACAGAAACTTCCATCTGCAGTACTCCCTTCTCTAATCTTCCCAGTGCTACCCCACCTCTCCTCCCATCCAGATCCACAACCTTTCTGTCTCTCTCAGAAAAAAATTATGGACTAATAATAAAATAAGATAAATAAAAAACAAACAAAAAGCAATATGACAAAGGAAACAAATAAAAAAGAGCCAAACAAAAAGTACAAGAAATGCATATAGATGCAGATACACACACACTTGCACACAGAGAAATCCCATAAAAACACAAAGCCGGAGCTATAATAGATATGTAAAGGTAAAAAAGGAAAACATCCTGACTTGACATTATGAAACGAAGAACCTCCAAAGATGCCAGCCAGTTTGTTTTGTGTTGGCATGTACTTCTAGACGTGGGGTCTATCCTGCAAACAGTTTGTAACTCTAGTGAGACTCCCTTGGAGAAAACTCATTTTTCATTTGGAGGTTGCTATCAGTTGGAGACAGCTTCTGGTTGGGGACGGGGACTTGTGTCTACTTCTCCTTTCCGCTCTAGGACTTCACCTGATGAAGACCTGTGCAGGCCTTGTGCTGCTGCCTTGGTCTCTGCGATTTCGTGTTTGTACCAGTCCTGTGATGTCTAGGTCTTGATTCTTTGGGGTCTTCCATCCCTTCTGGCCCTTACACTCTTTAAGCTTCCTCTTCCACAGCATCTTCCTCCCTAAGGGGAGGGATTTGATGGAGACATCCTCTCTATGACTGAGTGTTCCAAGGTCTCTCGCCCTCTATATATTGTCTGACTGTGGGTCTTTGTAATTGTTCTTATCTGTTGCAGGAGGAAACTTCTCTAATGATGGTTGTGCAAGACAGAGATATATACTTACATCAAAATGTCATTAGATGTCATTTTGTGGGGTTTTTTGTTCTTTTATTTTTATTGAGCTATATATTTTTCTCCACTCCCTTCCTTTCTTCTCCCCTCCCCTTCTACCCTCTCTCATGGTCCCCATGATCCCAATTTACTCAGGAGATCTTGTTTTTTTTTTACTTCCCTTGTAGATTATATCCATGTATGTCTCTCTTAGGGTCCTCATTGTTGTCTAGATTTTCTGGGATTGTGAATTGTAGGTTGGTTTTCTATGTTTTATGTCTAAAAGTCACTTATGAATGAATACATATGATATTTGTCTTTCTGGGTTTGGGTTACCTCACTTACTATGATATTTTCTAGATCCATCCATTTGCCTGCAAATTTCAAGATGTCATTATTTTTTTCTTCTGTGTAGTACTCCATTGTATAAATGTACCATATTTTCCCCATCTATTCTTTAGCTGAGAGGCATTTAGGTTGTTTCCAGGTTCTGGCTATGACAAACAATTCTTCTATGACCATAGTTGAGCACATGTCCTGGTGACACAATTGAGCATCTTTTGGGTCTATACCCAAAAGTGGTATCCCTGGATCTTCAGGTACGTTGTTTCCCAATTTTCTAAGAAATGATCACACTGACATCCAAAGGGGTTGTACCAGTTTTCACTCCCACCAGCAATACAAAAGTGTTCCCTTTACCCCAAATCCTCTCCAGCATAAGTTGTCATCAGTATTTTTTGATCTTGGCCATTCTTACAGGTGTAAGATGGAATCTCAGAGTTGTTTTGATTTGCATTTCTCTGATAACTAAGGATGTTGAACATTTCCTTAAGTGTCTTTCAGCCATTTTAGATTCCTCTGTTGAGAGTTCTCTGTTTAGGTCTGTACCCCATTTTTTTATTGGATTATTTGTTCTTTTGATGACCAGTTTCTTGAGTTCTTTTTATATTTTGAAGGTTAGACCTCTGTCTGATGTGGGGTTGGTAAAGATCTTTTTCCATTCTGTAGGGTATCATTTTGTCTTGTTGACCGTGTCCTTTGCTTTACAGAAGTATTTCAGTTTCAGGAGGACCCATTTATTAATTGTTTCTCTCAGTGTCTGTGCCACTAGAGTTATATTTAGGAAGTGGTCTTCTGTGCCAATGTGTTCAAGTGTACTTCCCACTTTCTCTTTTATGAAGTTGAGTGTGGTTGGATTTATCTTAAGGTATTTGACCCACTTGAACTTGAGTTGTGTGCATGTTGATATGCTTTCTTTTTTCCATCTTATATTTTCTGTTTGTCAAAAATCAGATGTTTGTGGATGTGTGAATTGATATCTGGGTCTTCTTTTTCGTTCCATTGATCTTCCTATCTGTTTTTATGCCGATACCAGGCTGTTTTTAGTACTGTAGCTCTGTAGTAGAGTTTAAAGTAAGGGATTGTGATGCCTCCAGAAGTTCCTTTATTGTGCAAAATTGCTTTGGCTATCCTGAGTTTTTTGCTTTTCCATATGAAGCTGAGTACTGTTCTTTTAAGGTCTGTGAAGAATTTTGCTGGGCATTGCATTGAATCTGTAGATTGCTTTTGGTAGAATTGCCATTTTTACTATGTTAATTCTAGCTACCCAAGGGCATGGGAGATCTTTCCATTTTCTGATGTCTTCTTCAATTTCTTTCTTCAAAGATTTAAAGTTCTTATTATACAGGTCTTCCACTTCTTTGGTTAGATTTACTCTGAATTTTTTTATGTTATTTGTGGCTATTGTGAATGATGATATTTCTCGGATTTCTTTCCCTGTAGCTGTTTCTTCAGTGGAACAGTAGTATTTGTTTTTCTCCTAGGTTTCTGGCCTGTCTAGTCTTAGGTTCTTCTCAACATTTTAGCGGTAAACTCTTTTCAACCCTTAAGTCCTTTACCTGTTTAGAATTACCTTGTGCTTCTCCACTAGGACTCTTGCTGCTTTTGAGATTATGACATTAAACCCTTGGTGCCACTAAACGTATGTAATCTCATATATGTGAATGTATGTATATGTGTGTGCATGTGTGTATGTGTGCATGTGTATGTATATAGTGTATCAGTGTATTTGTTTAGAACTGTCTTTCAATGTGTTTTGATTTTTTTTTTTGCAAGGGTCATATATTGTATGATCTTAACTTTGTTCCTAAGAATTTTATTTCTATACGTAAGTATGACCTATATGAAATAACTTTAAGGAAAATATAAGTTTAACTGGCATATGATCCATGAAACTGATCAAGCCTGGAAGGTGACACATAGGAAGTATGCAATGAATTTCTTAAATCACACATGCAAATGACTAAATAAATAGATGAGCATCGACCATGCACTTTTCTCAGGTTCATGATCCTATTTACAAACTATTTCAGAAACCCTTCTACGTATGGGTTTTTCCTCCCCACTGAAAATATCCTGATGTTTTGAGTTCTTCTGAAGGTATGCCTCCAACAGAGTAGCACCAGGGTTAAGGCATAGTTCCCACCTGCTCACACACCGTGTATGTGTTTGAATGCAAACTCTTTCTTCATTCAGTTTACTTGTCATTATTGTTTCTTTTTCATTTGCTATAAATATTAGCTTCTGATTTAGTATAAAAATAGAAATGAAAATGGTTTAAAGAATCATAGCAGGTTCTTACTCTTTAAGCTTCCAGTCCCTGTGCATGGAATTTCTAAGTATTTTTACAGGCTTAATGCCAGGCATCTCCTTTCATTGATTTGTTAAAAAGCCTTTTATGCTCCTTGGCAATTTAATAACTTTTGTTTGTTTTTCAAAATCTTTGGGGAAAAATTATGTTGGAACTGGGCCAAGACATGTGTCTCCTGTGGCTAAAGCAGAGTTTTGACAAAGAAAAATGCTTCAAGCAGATGTCATCACGTAAGTGCCAGGAACAGTGCAAGGATCCACAAACATGGGCATCCAATCAACGTTAGGATTTTTCTCTATCCTACTCAAGAAGCTTTGGAAGTAGGACTCCATTTTTTTTCTTAAATTTTATTTAAATCTTTCTGAACTGTGCTGCTATGGATTTTGTGGGAAACAGGGGACTAGATATGGGCCTTTACTTGATCATCAGTTGAGTGAATCGTGTGTAAAGACACGGTTTCTCTATGATTCAGTCGCAGCTTATTTCTCCCCAAATCCTTCCAAGTTTCTGATCACGTGCAGGATGCACGGTGGCCTGCATGTAATGATCTTCCCAACATTATCATGCTGTGTGAATCTGGTTATCATAGAACTTGTTTACTCCTGGGAGAAATGCCTCTGCCAGCCCAAGGAATACCAATGGCAAGATGTGTCCTACGGAGACCTCCACCCCCAGCCATGTAGCTTAGTGAGCTGAGGAACATGATGCAGACAGTCCCCATGAGGCCATGAGGCTTTCTGTATCCTGGGTACACCCAGGGATAATGATGAGAAATTTTGTATGTTTTTCACTGTCCCTGTTTCTGCTTTGAACCCAGAGCAATGTAGACTAAAAGCTGCCCAGGATGCCAGTAAAGCACTCACTCTGGAGCAGCATCGCCTAGAGCATCCTGGTCCTGAATCTAGAACTTGAACTTTAGTTCCTCACAATGACCAATGGTGGTCCGCTTATATGGCACCCTAGAAAGGGATGCAGCTAAAGCATAAGGAACATACTGAGTAATGTTGGAGAAACACGAGGTCCTGGTAAGTGCTCAGGGGACTTGCTCCAGGATGCTGGGGTAACCATGGGTCAAACCAAGAACCCAAGGGAAGACTGCATGCTGTTAATGCCCATGATGCTGAAAGGATCTGAGGAGAAAACACAAAAACAAGATTTCTGTGACCTGTCAGAATATTTCGATATATATCATTACAGGCTGCTAGTGCAGGGAACATGATGCAGGAAGCAAAGGAAAGATGTCTGCCTTCTTTGAAACAGATTTGTAAATGGAGAGCAATGATCCCATTAAGTATTTGGTCTCTGTAATCGGATTGCCTTAGTATTCAGCCATTGCAAATTCCTGCCCCATTTGTATAAGAAGAAACCACAGTATAGACAGCCCCTTGAGAGAGGAAATGAGAATATCAAAATATTGTCAGGAAGGAGCACAATATCAATTATGAGAATCTTTTAATGCATTGTTCAAATGGATGGGATCATTAGCCCTAAAAAAGAAAGTATACCTTGCACACTGCAATCATCACCAGCCACTTGGGAACAACTGGAAAAATAAAGTTGCACAAGAGATTGAGGTGGCAGGTGGGGTTCTCACCCTCACAACTGTATTCTTCATAATGTTAGCTCTCAATCATGTTCTCACTGGACAAAAGGATCTATCAACCATCTGCCTCTTTTGTGGGTTCAGCTGTAATTGAGTCTCCACGGCTGCTAAATTGCACTTTCAGATACAATGAAACTGTTGTTGGCCCCATTAAATGGGTACAGGGATGGGTGTCTCAAAAAACAAAAACAAAATCCAAAAGCAACAACAAAGACATGTAGCCAAAACTGAGAGGTACTTGTAACTATATCTCTGATCAAACTAAAAGATATTATGTAAATTTTGGTATTTTTGAAGATCCCACCTTTATATTTGATGTAGAATCATACAAAACTTAAGGAGGGCAATCCCGATGATTTGTATGTGAATGTGACTTTAAAAAGTAGACATCCTATTTGGATCTACTGTTATTCCTAATCAATAAAATCTGGGGTTATAAGTACCATGGGCAAAATCTTGTCTTATATTTAGGAGGGACAATCTGTTTATCATCTCTACTCTCAGAAAAATCTTGTTGGATTGTTAAAAAGCTATGCTGGTTATGTTAATGCCACAGAGGACAGTGTCACTTCACACAGAGGTGATTCAATTATGGCATCTAAACCAGCCTTACCCATTGTCTTTTGGGTATAGACTCATGACTTATTGTTGACTGTACTCACACTGAGTATGCACTCCCTAAGTGTACTGTGTAAAAAAATCCATCTTTGCATTTGGGTGAAGCTTCATCTTCTGGATGGGCCTTTCTCTGTAACCACACAGCCTTTCCAGCCTTGCGAGCCTGTTTCTCGGGATATTGTTCTACAGGCAGTAGAGAACATTTATAGAGCAGAGAGAGAACTAATGCATGCATGGCTTTGCTCAGCAAATTTTCTCCTCTTTTATAGATTCTGGTGTTCAAACCCAGAGAATGGGATCACTCACAACCACTCTGCGTCCTTCTATATCCATTAACATCAAGATAACTCCCACCACAGGCTAGCCTGATATAGGCAACCCCTCAGGGAAACTCTCTTCCTGTCTTCTTAGGGATGCTGACTTTCTAGGATGGGCAACAAACTGGTTATGAAAATCAAGTAGGAACCCACAGCATGGAGGGAATTAGGAGGATTCAGAAAAAAACAAAAAACAATATAGCTAACTGACTGTGTCAAATTGACAGTAAGGTAGTTATCACAGTGTACAATATGAGCAATAACTTGTTTCCAACTGCCGACTTGACCCTGTTGTTAATTTGGTTGACATATGGGAAAAACTCTGTTCTAATATTTGATTATAAAAAGGAGTATATTTCTATGTCCTCAGATAAATGTATTGTTCTTTGATACACCAAAATTGGAAAGGTGATCCTTTTTTTTTAAAAGAATAGTTACAGTGTGGGTGTAAAATACACATTAATCTTTTGCTATTACATAAAAATCCATTTTTCTCTCATATGGGTTATGGTTTAGTAGTATTGTTACTCATTAGAAGAAATAAATTCCACTGAACTTTACAGATCTCCTGAATGTTGACCCATTACAGTATATAATTTCATAAGTGAGTTTAGATGTAGGGAAACATTGTGTCCCTATTGCTAAACACATTTTTTTCCTATCCCTTGAAAACTTAGATTTCATTACTGGCAGCAAATTGTCCATTGTTTTCCTTGAAGTAGAATCCCTTTTTTTCCTTTTGAAGAGAGGTTCATCCAAGAGCCAATCTGAATACTCATTCCCAAGCTGGGGCTCAAACCCAGGGTGTTGAGTATGATAAGCAAGTGCTCTACTGCTGAGCTAAACACAACCCACCATCCTTGCTCTGCTGCTGAGCTACTCCACAACCCACCATCCTTGTAAGCAGCAGTTCTCACCCCTTTTAGCAGGGTCAAATGTCAGATATCCTGCATATCATATGCTTATATTATGATTCATAACAGTAGCAAAATTATAGCTACAAAGAAGCAACAAAAATAAATACATGGTTGGGGTCACCACAACATTAGGAACTTTAAAGGGTCACAGCATCAGCAAGGTTGAGAACCACTGCTTTAGACAGTGTTTTGTGAAAGTGGCACATTCAATTTACAAAGAACTTCTCTTTAGCAAACCATAATAATCTGTTAAACCATAGAATGTCTACTCTTTGATTTGTCACATAGAACAATACCAAAACATTCTCAAGTTTAGTGGACATTATTTGTACTACTCTATCAAGAATACTCTTGCAGAATGGGTCTTTATTTTTGGTGATGAGTTTGTGCCCATGAAAACTACAATAACTACCACTCTAGTCTGTGCGTACCTGTTTCCTTCTCAGGTTTCAGCTCTCACTTTGACTTAGCAACAATAAACATGTCAATACCGCAAGAGTTAAGTGTGGTTCTACGTGCCGTAAGAACAGACTTGATGCTTTGAATCTCTGAAAGTTTTTGGAGCATCCTCTGACCATGCAATGGGACTGTATACAGTCATAGCCTCTGCCCCAACACTGACCATACTAGCTGAGTGTTCTACACAGACCCCCATGGTCATTTCAGGTCTTATCCAGAACATCATATAGTATTCTGGCTTCCCTATCTTGTTTTTTACTGCATTTACAAGGCTAGACTTCCTGAAAGGTGATTGGCTCCATATTGTTCAACTCTTCAAAAAGGATTGTCTCAATGGGACTTTGTACTCTGTTCTTTCTGTATAGATCAAAAATTTCTTAGAACTTTCCTTGACTCTCTTCTTTAAAGTTTCTGCTTAATGACTCACAAACGTACCACTTAACCACATTCTGCATTTGTTTGTTCGTGAATCTTCCTAATTCTTTCCCTGCTTTAGTTCCTCTTAGTTCTTTGTAACCACTTTGTTGCCCATCCTAGAATATCAGCTTTCCTAAAGAAAGGATTTGATTTTTCTCACTGCTTGGACCCCAATGCCAGAAGCACAGTGGACACACAATGAAAAAAAGCTATGTGTGTGAATATGTGTGCATGTGTGTGTACATGTGTGTATGTGTATATATGTGCATATGTGTGTATATGTGTGTATGTGTGTGTATGTTATATATGTGTGTGTACCTGTGTATTGTGTTGCATGTACTGTTTAGTGTAGGTATATATGGGTGCACATACATTAGGTTGTTAGAGTTAGATCTTTTGTTTTCCCTTCATTGCTTACAGCCTTTATTTTGAGGCTGGGTCTTTGATTGAACATGGGACTCATCAATTCAGCTAGGTTGCCTAGCCGATGAACTTCAGGGATCCACCTGTTTCTCCACACCATCCATGCCCACAGTTCTGAGATTATAGGCTTTCCTCTCCATGCCCAGCTTTTCATATAGTTCTAGAGATCTGAATGCAGGTCTTTATGCTTGCATGGTGGGCAGTTTATGATCTAATCCATCTCACAGCCTGAAGACCTTTTCAGCATATAAATGAACTGTGTTCTAAGAAGCCCACCAAGGTGAATTTGAAGGAAAGTATTATCCAGATGGAAATATCACTAATAAAGCATCAAGTGAAAGTTCTCAGGCTTCACCAAGTTAACAGCATATTTTTTAATATAAAACCACAGCTTCACTGTGAAGTTTCTACCTTAGCAGTCCAGGATGTAAAGAGTACATGATTTGGAAAACAATCAGTTTAGAGGAGTAACTTCTAAAGATTCCATTCCTATGTAGATTCTGTGCTCATGAAAATACCCTAAACTGTAATAGGACTGAGCAAGTGACTGGGTGTTTATGGGAAACAGATGAAGTCTGAATGAATGTGAATTATTGAGAGGAGCATGGCCATATCAAGAACCCCAGAGCCTCAGATCCATGGAAATGGCAGAGTCTTCTTCTGGTCCAAGTACTGATGTTATCAACAATTGACTTTTAGCTAAAACCATTGTATGCAGAAAGTATGAACCACAGCTTCCTCCTCCAGATGACTGAGCCTAAAACTACTCCCCTATAGAGACCTCCTACCAAAATGAAAGCCCTTCTACTTTTTCCTCCTTGTTCAGTTGTGTACAACAAACCCACCCCCTCCTACTTAGTGGTATGTAGTAACCCTGCTGAAAGTTTCTGGGGTGCTTGTGTGTCCCTGGCAAAGCACACAAACCACTCAACCCCAGCTTTTCTGTTCATTTGAGTGGCCACAAAACCAAGTGCATCACATGGACTTGGAAAGGGGGTGAGGGTAGACAGTGACCCAGTACTCTGGGTTCACTTCAAGAATGAACAACTATGCCACTTGTAGTGATTAAAATGAGCATGTAAACAGCTTAAAAGAGGAAAAAAACCGTTTTATCCCATGAGTTCAGAAGACTCAGTCCACCATCATGGCAAGAACATGATGACAAGCAGCATTTCTCAGAGCCGTCACCCTTGACCAATGCCAGAAGCACAGCAGACACAAAATGGAAAAAGCTATGTATGTGTGTGTGTATATGTGTGTATATATATGTATGTGTGCATGTGTGTGCGCGTGTGTATGTGTATGTGTATATGTATGTGTGTGTGCATGTGTGTATATATATGTGTATGTGTGTACATTGTGTGTATATGTGTGTGTTTATTGTGTATATGTATGTGTGTATGTGTGTGCATCGTGTGTATATGTGTGTGTGAGAGAGAGAGAAAGAAAAAGAAAGAAAGAAAGAAAGAAAGAAAGAAAGAAAGAAAGAAAGAAAGAAAGGAAGAAGGAAGGAAGGAAGACTAGGAAGAGGGCAAAAAAAGAAAGATGTCTTCAAGGATCTACCTCCAACAAACTAAATCCTACAGCCAGGTCCTACTTCCCAATTTTCAGAACCATCCAAAACAATGCTGCCAGGTGGAAACCAAAATTCAAACCTGAACTCATGAAAGACTTTCATATTAAAAACCATAACAATCTGGCCAAGTGTGATAGCAAGCATGCCTAATCCCAGCAATCAGGAGGTAGAGGCAAACAAATCTCTATGAGTTAGAGGTCAGTCTGGTCTATAAAGTAAGTTCCAGGACAGTCAGGCATGTTATACAAGGAAACCTTGTCTCCAAAAAACAAAACAACAACATTGAGAATTCTGAGTTAAAATTCCACTATAGCTCTGTAACTGGTTCCAAATGTGTCAAGTGTGTATTCCTGCCAACTGTGGTAAAACTGTAAGGTCAACTTTGCACAAGCTAGGGTCACCAGGAAAGAGAGTCTCCATGAGGCTTGTCTACGTTGCATTGGTCTATAGGCATGCTGGGTAGGGAAAGGTCTGAATTAAGTTCATTGATGTGGGTAGATACAGTCCACTATGGGTAGCTCTATTCCTTGGACAGGGAGTCTTGCATTGTCTAAGAATGGATAAATCTAGCTGTGCACAACCAAGCAATTGAACATGGATTCATTTACCTCTGTTTTTTGACTGTGGGTGTGATGTGACACACTTTGTTGTTGTTGTTGTTATTGTTGTTCCCGACACCTTGACTTCCCTGTCACAAACTGCATCCTGGGATTGTGAGTCAAGATAAACCCTTTAGGCCCTAGTTGCTTTTTATAAGAATTTTATTCAAATCACAGCAACAGGAATGAAACTAGAAACAATGTTATCTTCTGAGAAAACAGAAAAAAAAAATATTCCCAAAGAAAAGTATCAGGCAGGGCTAGGTAGACAACTTGGTGGCAGGCATGGCATAAGGTTTTGGATTTCTAGCACACACATAAATGACAGGTGAGTGCTGTAGGAAGTCTTACAGCCAGTGATTATCTGCCCACTGGGGCATGGCCTCTTATACTATATAAGCCAATGTAGAGCATTTGTCCATGCTCTTTCCAGTTGCTGGATTCGGTTTCTGTTCTCCGCTGAAGCAGAGAATTCTGATTTGTGAGTTTACCCATAAATAAATAACCATCTCTTTTGTAATTCTGAGCTAGTGTGGGATTTCTTTTAAGTGCCCTTCCACATTTGGCGCCCACATGGGTTCGAACTCCATGCCTACTGGGTGGACGGCCTAACGACCTAGCCTGTCCATGGCCCAGTCTCCCATCTCCCAACCCTGCCTGTGTAGCCACAGTATACAGGAGATAGAGACAGGGAACCCCTGAGCAAGTTAGTTAGAACACCTAGCTAAAATGATGAGTTCTGGGTTCAAAAGAATGATCCTGCCTGATATATAAGGTGGAAAGCAATGGAGGAAGATGCTTGGTCAATCTCAGACCTCCAGATGTGTGCACACACGTGTAGGCATACCTGTAAACATGCATGCAACCACAAACATACACCAAAAAAAGAAGAGATCCATTGAGTGGTGTGTTCATTCTTGACCTTCTTACAAACCTCCCTCATTAACGTTCTGTTCATACATTATAGGGATTTTTATTCATTTTGTGTAGGTGTTGTGAGGGTGTAGGTGTGTGTGGGTGTCTGAATAGCAGGTTCAGGGTGTCATAGCACGCGTGTGGAAATCGGAAAATAATTTTAGTGAATCACTTCTCTCACTTCGCTACGCGGGTCCCAGGGATCCAGCTTAATCAAGCACGATAGCAAGTGCCTTAATCTGCTGAGCTATCTCATCAGTCCAGCTAGGGGACTGCACTACAATTAAAAACAATCATTTCCCAAAGTATTTTAACAAAGAGTAGTAGAGGTGGGGAGGGACATTGTCTTCTCTGATGCACACCGATGCCATTGAATCTACAACTGCTTTTTCATTTCAACTTCAAAGCCGGTGTTTTATTATTTACATCTAATTTTCACCAAAAATGCTTTCCAGACTGAAGAGCATTACATTATTTAGCAAATGTGCCTTTGTTGTGACATCACATAAATACTGTGAAGTTACCATCTTAACAACTTTATATGCCTAGTGCACAATTCAGTGGTACTGAATGCATTTGTATCATAGCAGCTATCATAGCAAATGATACCTATAGTGCAATTCAATAGAAAACTCAATTGTAATGAATCTACAAAGCAATTTCCATTATTAAAGAAAAGCTGTAGTTCTAATAAAGACATTATCCTGACATTAAGATCTCACTGGCACATTTCTAACATGATAATTTATGGAACATCTTTTAAAAGATATCTATATATGATTTCCTTTCATAACCCAAGGATTTTCTTCCAGATTTCCATAGCAAAAAAAAAAATAGTCATTAGTTGATCATGAGATAGACTGCAAATTAAATACATCAAATGTTAGGCTTGTTATTTTAGTTTCATTTAAAAGACAAACATTTTCATAAATCTTGTCCAGATGTTGATAAGATACCAGCTGTGGCAAAGAATACATTTTCATCAAGGAAAACATGACAAGCTTCTGTAATGAGTGAGGTTATTAATTGCTTCTTGGGAATATTAGTTGTCACTAATATTTGAAGCAAAATCATTATAAACATGGCTCTCTGTGTTAACTATCCACATTGCTTCTGCTTTGCTCTACCCAGGAACACTGCCTTATTGGCCTCTTACGAGTTACAGTTCCCCACGTATCCATCTTCTACAAACATCTATAATCAGACAATACATCTCACACTCCAATTGATTGTTTTCTCTTTTCCACTTCCACTGTCTTTTCACCACCATTTTCATTTCTCTTCTTCCATTCATTACATATACCATACTTACATATTTAACCTATATTACTTATTATATTAAATTAAATTAATGTTAAATATATATATTTATATGTTTATATTGTTTGGTGTTGTTTGAGACAGGTTCTCTTTAGATAGCCCTGTCTAGGATGAAATGTGTGTGTCACCTGCTTACTATTTTCTTTTGGGGGGTAGTGAAGATGAATCCATTGGCCTACCATGTCCTATGTGCCCATCCCTTCTGCCATGCTTCCCATTATAGCACCAAGTACTAGTGTGTCTCCTTCTTGCAATAAAACATCAAATTTCAAGTCAAGTCATGAGTAGCTGCCTATGTCAGATAACTCAAACATACCCCCCCACACACATTTGACAGTGAGGATATCCCATTAAAGCCATAATTCCCTCTGTTTTCTTCTTACTTTCCCTTTGCCCTGGTAACTTTTGTTATTCTGACAAAAATACCTGATAGAAACAACAGAAGGGAGGAAGGGATTTTTTACTTGCAACTTCTGGGTTTTAATCTGTCATAGGAGTAAGCTTGGCTGAAGGAAGGCTGGATTGAAGGAAGGCATGGTCCAATGATTCTTTATCTATGGAGGCCAGAGTGTGAGGCAGAGCAGTTCCTATGGAATTGGATTGGGAAGCAGAAAGCAGGATTTCAGTGGGACTGTTCTTTGCTAGAATCTTGAAAGACACACCCCTGTGATCTACTTAGACCCAGTAGACCCCACATCTTAAAGGTTCCAGAGCTTGCCAGCACAGTACCACCACAGTGTTTGGGAACCAAACACTGAAAACACGAGCTTGTGGGAAACCCTTTGGTATCAAGTCCCAACATCATCTTGTTACCTGGAACTCTTGCCCATGTCCTCTTAGTTCTTGTAGGCTTCCTACTACCACCCTGGGTTCTTCAACCTGACAACTTTTCCATCAGCACTTTTGTGTTTTGGGGAGAAGTCAATAAAATTCTATTTCTTCTCTCTTATAGTCCCAGCTAAACCAATCCTTTGTTTCATTGTTTGGTTTAAGACTGGGACTCAAATGCAGCGTATAAAGAGAGGTAGGCAGGCTCTCTGTTGAGCTCCTCTCTCAGCCTCACACCCAAGATTTAAAAATTTTAGCTACCATTACAGCCAAACTTCTTAAAGGAGAAACCAAAATTCCATCTCAGTTTTGTTACTAACCTTGGATTCATGTTGCTTTGACCTAAATGGCCTGTACTGATGTCACTCATGAAGATGCCTCCTCCTTTACTGTTCAGATTATCCCAGGAGACTCTCTGGTGTCTGACATCTTGAGTGCCATCCGCCATCTTGTTTCTTTTGCACCTTTCTTAAAGGAAGCTGCTTTTATAGGAGGAAGAGGGAGTGGGCATTTCCAGGAGTTAGAATGGTGTTTCACTTTTCTTTCCTGTCTTTTTCAGACTTTTTAAAAGACTTTTATTAGTCTTGAAACTAAGACATTGGAGCCTATGAACTCATTTCTTGATGCTATCTACAACCAATGTCTAGGCAGTTAATCCCCAGAAAGGGATAGAATGCCTTGGTCATAGACAGGACTCCTACAAACAACCTTGCTCAGTCAGCAGCTCAGTCCAGCAAAAAAATGTGTGGAGATAACCAGCCTCACTTGAAGTAGATAATTCAGGGACAAAAAGTATTCCAAACTGCCCTAGCACCCTATGGATACATCCTAAACCCAAGGAAAGACAGGCTGCAGAGCCACTATAGCCCCCATTAATACAAACAATACCCTCATCACACCCCTAAAAAGAGTTATGACCAAGTTTCCCACATTCAGAAGCTCCCCTTTTCCCAAAGGCTGCCTTGTCTCATGGGATTACAGGGGATTCTGCATGTAAGTGCCCATCATTCTGTTTAAAATACTGACTGACTTATGTCCTCCTTTACTTAATGCATATTTACAAATTCTTAATGAAATTGTTATGACACCTCAAATCTGGATGGAATAATACATATAATATCAATAGCTGGGTATGTCTCAATCTTGAAATCTATTTCCAGCATAAATGAGTCACTCAGACCTCCAAGGAGGGAACAGGAAATGAGTCTTGTTTTGCCTCAGCACATCAGGGGACACGAAATACTGGAGTTTGAAAGAAGAGAGTCTGCACCAAGAAAGCAGAGAAGGCTACTCTCAGGGCAAACAGCATCACACTATTTGCAAATAGTTATCTCAGCAATGTGTGTGTGTGTATTGGTGTGTGCGTGTTTGTATATAAACACATACTATATACACACATATATATGTTTACTTGTGTTTATAAATACACACATATATAACCTAATGTATATATTAGCAACATACATATATGCACATACCCCACATGCAATCACACATACATATATATAGAGAGAGAGACTGATCTTTACAGTGGTACTTGAGGGGAAATCAGGTAAACAGAGATCAAGAATATTCAACATAATTAGGGATTAAATTTCTTGAATAAATAACTGACAATGGAAAGAAAATGAGAGAAGGCGATAGACAAAGTGGGAAGAAGAGAGGGAGAGAGACAGTTGCAATTAAGGTTTTATCATTTTTTCTCACTTGGCACTTCTTTTGTCTAAGAAATTTTATGTAATCCTAGGCATATGAAATAGTTGCTCAAATCTTGACATACTAACAATAAATCATGAAAAAAAATTACTTCATAATTTTTGGGCCTCCGTATAACTCTATTGCTTATTAAAGATTAAAACAAATGTAAATACTCATGAGATAGATGTGAGGGTTTGTTTCTTATAAAGAACGAAACCTCGGCTGAATACTTGATAGGTCAGGATGTGGGGCATCTTCAGCACTTTCCAGAGTTGACTGATATTTTGATTTTGTTTCCTCAATGCTACGATCGCCACTTTAAACCCAATTTGTAGCATAAAATAGAAGAAGTATGTTTAGTGCCATTTTAGAAACTGCTGCGAATTCTGTCTTAATTGCAAGCCAAAATCCATTTAAAGATCTATGCGTGTGTCTGTGAAGCTGAAGTGAACATCTCAAATAGCAATTTTTAAAAACTTAACACTATCACACGATACAATCAGAAGATTCCAAATTGAACACTTAAATGTTGAGAACAACAACGGGCAGACTTTAAAAGTCTTGTTTCTCATGAACAACTTATAATGTTTCCAAAAGAACACGAAGCTCTGTGTAGTAAAAGCACTATAATAAATTCAATGAAAACAATGAAATAGGAGGAGGACTTAACTCCTAACATATGGAGAATATTTTTATTGTAGACATAAGCGAGAAATCAGGCCGACTGAAGAGTCCAGACTGAACATGGCCGGCAGACTAAACCAGACCATGAGAGGAAAGAGGGGAGGGAGGGAGAGAGAGAGGAGCCTCTGAAAGGCAGTCCTGGCCAAGAGAATGGCAGAGTCAAAATGGCTGAGTTATATAAAGATCAGACTAGGGAGGGGAAACTGAAACCCAGCCCTTGAGAAGGGGAGGTTTTGGGAGGGGGCAGAGTGAGGAGTGCTGGGAGGGGCCACGGGTACTGAGTGAGACTTGACCTGGGTTCGAGACCTAACACATGGAACAGAATCATCTCTGATCTAAGCTGAAGGGCTTCAGGCGACATTTGCTGGTGTTTCAGGCATGATGACAGGCACAGTAACACATGTTCTCAGAACCAAGACTGCTGTAAAGTCATACAATTTGACACTAGTGAGCAGCCAGACATTTAACTTTGAAATGATCTGGCTGTTATGTATTTAGAAACCTTTTACTTTTGCCAATTGTTTTTGGAGCCCTATAGTCAACTCATGATGCTTGTGTGGGCTGTGATCCACTCTTTCAACCTGAGCTACAGAGCAGGAGAATTGCAAGGAGTGTGTGTGTGTGTTGCAGTATCATATACATACACACACACATACACACACACACACACACACACACACATATATATATATATATGAAGAAATATCAGATATTTGACCTTAAGTGTTATGGATAAATACCTTTTCTTTCTTCTTTCCTTCTTCCTCTTCCTTTCTTTCTTTTTTTCCAAGTTAAAAAATGGTTCTAATAAAACATCACTCGGTGCTTTGTGGTCAATCTTTTTGGATTGTTCTGTTTTGTTCTGGGTACAAGTGTGTCAGTTTACTAAATCACACCCCCACAGTGTGTTTCTAACAGGGTTTAAATGAATACAAATGATATTTGTCCTTTATCCTGTGTTCTTGCAGAGAAGAGTTTCTCTGAGAGGAATTTACTTAGGAATATTGTTTCTAGCTTCAGCACTACAACTAGAGAGAGAAAGGGGGGAAAGGAGGGAGCGAGAAGGAAGTGTACAGGGGTTTGGCTATCACTTTTGGGTGACTTAGACTTCAGTCTACACAAACATGTGAAAGCCTCATGAAATGCAGTTTAGAAACAATCCACTGGGGAAAGAAAAGGGATGCATTTGTCTATCAAGCCTATGGATCATGAGCTAGATGGCACCCCTGCAGAGAAACAAACAGAGACTTCATGAGCATATGTAGGTCACTGAAGCCCTTGAGCAGGGAGAACTTGGTAGGACTCGGTGGTACCCCTGAAGCGGTGTTGCCACACTGCCCCTCAGTGACTCCAAAGCCTGACGGGTATTCAGCCTCCACAACCAACTTGGAATAAGAGAGTTAGAGGCAGCATACACAATGCTTGCTCAGACGCACCTCTTTCTGCCTCCCACTAACTCCAGTCAGTTACACAGTCCCCTTCAAAATGTAGGCAGCTAGAATCTCTGCTGACTTACTGCAGGAAAATAAGGGGAATAAGCCTCAGTTCCTGATCTCATAAAGTCAACGTTGGTAATATTTATCTCTTGAACCAATATTAGAATTCTCTCATTTGGGTTGACATCTTGGCTGGTTTGTGCTTCTTGTGTAAGCAAACCATCACTAAAGGATGTAGGTACTTTATTTCACTGCCTGTGGTTATAATTCTCCATCCACAATTAACCCTGTAGGTTCCAAACCTATATCCCTGTCTTTACTGTGTAGTAGAAACCGGAGCTCCTGAGGGTAGAATAAAATTGGTTGTTTTCTCCTCCCAATATAAAGAGCTTTTCTTTACTTGCTATGCAATTTTAGGGCTAATAAGGGTCCAAATATAACCATATAGAAGATGTCAAAGATACTCAGAAGGTAATACCGAACATGGTACTCAAATCAGTGCTCAAGGTCACAAGTGGTCTAATTAACAGCAGTAGGGAACATATAAACTTGACCTCAAACTGCCAATCACCTTACAGTACAAATAAAACACAACTATGACTGAGCATGTTCTAAAACACAAGACAATATTAATTGACACCTTCTCATAAATAATTTCAGAAAATCCCATACACGTGTCGATTTGAATGAGTTGTCTCCCAAAGGTCTCAGTCATGTGAATACGAGGTCCCCAGTTGGTGAGTGTCTGGGGAGGATTAGGAGGTGTGACCTTGCTGGAAGAAGTGTGTCACCTTAGGAGGGCTTTGAGGTTTCAAAAGACCTGTTTCAAAATGTGAGCCCTCAGCTACTGTCCCAGCCACCTCCTCTCTACTTCCTGCTGCCTCTGCTCCCACCACCATGAACTCTAACCCTCTGGAAAGACCCTAACCAAAAACACCCGAAGAAACTCTTTGTTCTACAAGTTGTGTTTGTCATGTGCTATCATAGCTATAGAAAAGGAAGTAATACAGCTTGCTTTCTTCTACGCAAACAGATGCACACTTTCCCCCAGTACCTGCTCAAAGAATAACCACGGGAAGTTTCAAAGCCAAAGAAAACGTAATTAACAGAGGAGTGGGATATATCCTAACTAACCGTTTGTGTTTCGTCTTTGTTCAGATGCCTTTGTTCAAGAATAACAGATAGATGCCTCTCCTTACTTTGTGCATGTGTGACAGGTTTTTATTTGAACTGGCCGTTGTCCTCACAATAATCTGAAAACATAAGAAAGTGAAGTGGCTTAGGAGGTCATTTACCGAAGAGCAAACAGAACCCCATTCATAAGTGTTGTTTACACAGCATCATGTAGGATGTGGAAGGTACTAAACAGTTTGTAAGAATGGTGGGAAATGTTTAGGCTTTGGATTATTCATATTGTCATTGTCACTTGGTCATGACAAAATATGAGCAGAGGTATAGTTAAAAAGCAGAAGCACCACTCAGAGGAAGGTTATTCAACACCTGGCTTCTGTGTTATCCCATCATAGGCAACACATAAGCTTCTCCCTGATGTTCATAGATTGGAGATCTATGACCTCATCTGCACACCCAAGATTTGATATTTCATGTTTGATTTCCTGGGAGTTTGATGTGTGAGTTGAATGGCAACGGATGGGAAACAGATAGAACACCATTATTCCAGGGCAGTGTCTTAGTTGCGGTTTTTATTGCTACAGTGAATCATCATGACCAAAAAGCTAGCTGGAAAGGAAAGGGTTTGTTTGGCTTACACTTCCAGATCACAGTCCATCACTGGAGGACATCAGGACAGAAACTTAAGTGGGGCAGTAACCTGAACACAGGAGCTGATGCAGAGGCCATGGAAGGGAGCTGCTTACTGGATTGCTTACCCCGGCTTGTTCAGGTTGCTTTCTTATAGAACCCAAGATCTACAACTCAGTGATGGCACCACCTACCCTGGACTGGGGGCTCCCCCATTAATCACTAATGGAGAAAATGCCTTATTCTTGATCTCATGGAGACATTTCTTAAACTGAGGCTCCGTTTTCTCTCTGATGTCTCTAGTTTGTGTTCAAGTTGATGCACAAAACCAGCACATATAGGCAGCATTTTTGCAACATGGTCAAGGTGTGCTGCTCACGCTGCTCAGGCAGCTTACCCCTGGAGTCCACTGTCCCATGGGTAGCTGTCTAGTCTTTCTGTAAATTCTGTCAGTATCTTAAGTTCTTCTTTCTAACGCCCTTCTAACGACAAATGGACAATTTCTGCTGCTAATACAGAAAGACCTTTCAAACACGGTGACCTTTCTCATTACCCAGTCACTCTTGCCCCCAATGCACAATTCAGCATGGGGCTCTCCAATTCTATCAGAATCTTGCCTCCCTGGCATTTTTATTATGACTCTTTGGTTTCTCTTAGTAATAAACACATATACATGTTCTACGGTAAATTGATCTATAACCTCTTAAACCACAGAAAAATGTAGGGCTCAATAAAAATAAAAAAAATGGGAAAAAAGAGACACAAGATGGAAAAGATAGTAAGGATTGGGGTGATAGGTGAGGAAGTTAACATAAACACCAAGTAATGACAAAGATCTCCCCTTACACTCTGTTTCAACTGGCTGTGCCCAGTCAAAGCTACCATTCTCCGTGGAACACATATGCAGATGAACAAAAGTACACAAAACAAGGATGAGAGTCATGTCAACTTGTGTCTGTTCAAACACACCTGTGAAGAAAAATTCTGGGCCCACTGAAATTCAGCAGAATAATAATTTATGAATGCATTCTTACACAAGTACAAAAGCATCCTAGAAAGTAGTGTTGATTTCTTTTTCCTACTATTGATTATTGAATATTGATTATTGAATATTGAATATTGGAACTTCCCAAGAAGACAGCTATAATTCATCCTGGGTTGTAAATGCAGTACTTTGAGAGTATTTTTAATTGTGGTAGAACTGACAATGGTCCTCAGGTTGCAGAGTTCAGTGTGTTTCACAAACTGTGAAAAAGGCTGAATACTTTGCTATGCCAAGTTGCTGGAGCTCCTGGCTGCTGTTCATCATTCTAAACTGCAAACTAACAGAGCTTGTGAATTATTTGCCGTGCACATCTGTTCTCCAGCTGAATACTGAGAGACTCCTCAAGAAGGAAAAATGTTTAGAGAACAGTAAGCCGATTGTTTTATCTGCTTTTATGCACGTCCAGTGTCTTTCAGTGAACACAAAGTCAGGCTGTGCCTAGAGTCTGCCATGCCCCTGTCATACCCATCATTTATTTGGGAGGTTTTCTGAGGATATGTTATTATTACTCCAGTATACATGAGGGAAAACTAAATGAAGCACAACCTGACTTTAAAAGAAATAGAAAATTAAAAAAAGAAAACCCTTTCTGAAACCAGTAATTGTCTGTGAAATCATCCCATTTGAAGGACATTTATAAACATAGCCTCCTACAAAACCCTATTAAAAACCTGGCTAGTTGAAATACACCTGTAATTCTAGCTCTTCAAGGGGCTCAGGCAGCAGGGTTGCAAGTTTTAGGCTAGGTAGGACAGCAATTCCATCATAACCTGTCTCAAAAAAACTTTGGCATGCAAGAGGACTAGGGTTCAAGCCTTAGTACTATAAATATAAATTAATAAACTATGTTTAAAATTATTTAATGAGTTAATCCACATAACATATAATGGACTCTTGAAAGGAAAAAGCAGTGGCTAGAAGAAATAAGGCTTATTCAGAAGAAACCAACATAGAAGATTTAAGACTGTCACAAATCTCGATAGTGGTAACATATTATGGCACAACCTTGAGTTTTCTTCTCTCCGCATCAAGTTGCACAACCTGGACACATGAGAATATTATATATCCATGCTGTGGAATATTATCTTAATCAAGATGTGTTTCATTTGTTTATGCTGCAGAATATTACTTTAACTATGTGAAGTTGTTTTACAGTCCTTCCTACTGTCTTTGTTAAGGATGTAAAGATGCATTGCATTTGTTAAATTATGTAAAGATGTGTTATGATTTCACCATGCCTGCCTAAGGCACCTGATAGGTCTAATACAAAGCTGGCAGGCAGAGAGAATAAGTAGAAGGATAAATCTAAGCTCAAGAAAGAAAGAAAGAAGGAGAAGAGAAGGAGGGAGAAAGAGGAGACGTGCCTAGGGCCAGAAGCCAGGCAGCTGCCTGGATACGTGAAACAGGAAAGAAAGAAAGAAAGAAAGAAAGAAAGAAAGAAAGAAAGAAAGAAAGAAAGAAAGAAGAAGGAAGGAAGGAAGGAAGGAAGGAAGGAAGGAAGGAAGGAAGGAAGGAAGGAAGGAGAGGGAGGGAGGGAGGGAGGGAGGGAGGGAGGAAGGAAGGAAGGAAAGAGAAGAAAGGAAGAAAGAAAGGAAGAAAGAAAGAAAGAAGGAAAGAAAGGAAGAAAGAAAGAAAGAAGGAAAGAAAGAAGGAAAGAAAGAAAAAAGATAGAAAGAAGGAAAGAAAGAAAGAAAGAAAGAAAGAAAGAAAGAAAGAAAGAAAGAAAGAAAGAAGGAAGGAAAGAAAGGTAAAAAGTCCTGAGGTAAAAGATAGATGAAGAGAAACAGGTGGTTAAGTTATAAGAGTTAGCAAGAAATGAGCCCAAGCTAAGGCTGAACATTCGTAAGTAATAATAAGTTTCTATGTTATGATTTGGGAGCTGTTAGGTGGCCCAAAAGAAAAAGGATGCTACGTTTTTATGTATGTGCTTATAGGTAAGAGTAATATCACATATGTGTTTAATAGATTTTGAAATGAATTCATAATGTATGGGAGTATAAGTTTAGACAATGAAAACCATGTCTCTAAATGCAATTGCACAAGAAAAAATATGAAGTAGATCAGAAAGAGAAATGACAGGTGTGCGAGTATGCTTAATGTCTCTAGCGTTGCATACAGTCAGCAAATATTATCCAATGCTATTGATAAACCTGGAAACTTTAAAATGGGAGCCATGACTGTGAGGCCATAGGATGCTCCACTTGTCCTGCCCTTCCCATGACCCTAGGGAGAGCCTAGCAGTTATAGATTTGTAAATCTGTGTCCTTATCTTAAAGGTATACATTTCTGAATGTATAGGAACCACTCATGAGGTTTGGCGAAAACCTTTGCATCCATAGGGCCAGGAAGCCCAGATTTCTGTTGCAAACAGGTAAAGTGTATCCATGATAGCATCTTCAGTAACTAAATCCAGATGTCCTTGGCACTGATTGCTTCTGCAGAAAGATGCTGATAGTAATTTGAGGAATGGAGAAAGAAAGAAAGAATGTGCCTAGCCATTTTCCCATGGCTATATTATTGCTTAAAAATGAACTGAATGAATGAAATGAAATGTATGCCCTGGCAATGCTGAAGCATGCATGGGCAGCCCATATATGGCGGTTCTGTTGAACTTGTCCATATTGGGTATCATGGTCTAAGTTGATGAGGACTACTGACCAGGTCCCTTCCTCAAGAGGACACCAGATCTCATTAAAGATGGTTGTGATCCAACATGAGGTTTCTGGGATTTGAACTCAGGACCTTTGGAAGAGCAGGTAGTGCTCTTAACAGCTGAGTCATCTCTCCAATCCATTATTTATAAATACCCACCTTTAATTTACAGTGTGAGTCAACCTGTTCTTCTCTCCTTCATGCACACAAAAGCTTATGTTGAAGACAAGAGATACAGTTGCAACATTTATATTTATCTTCCATAGTTTTAAATAACAGTGAGGATAACCCTTATTTTTTTTTTCCTGATGCGTGTATTTATTCTGATTTCAGTACTACCTTCAACTTACTAAGAAATACCACACAGGGCAGCAGCAGTACCTAAGATGCTATAAAGAAACAGCTGTCATTATATTCCTGTCCTTAGGTAGAGTAAGCACAAAAGGCATTGGGGATATTAATTAGTCTCTTTTTACCAATATGCGGGTATTGACAGCTTAAAAGACACTCAGGTGGATTTCTTAAAGAGTTTGTCTTTAATGGAGAGTTTCTTTTTTTCCAAGATTTCTAAAAATTAAATGTATACTCTTTATTAAATCATAGAGTATTTGCAGAATTGTAACAATAGTGACTTGCTCTTGTAAACCGCTAGTAATATTCTTTGGCAACCACAAATTTATGAGCCTGCTGGCAAGTAAGGAAATCATTGACTTATGTGACTGTTTCAAAGTCTGGCGAATCATCTCACCAGGATAAAGCAATGTTTTCTCCAGATAACTGAACTGTCCTATGCTGTATTGAAGGAATGTAGCCACAAGCAGATATGAACTCCATGGCAACCGCACATCGATATTGTCTTTTCAGCACCTGGGAAATGTCAGTGTTAGACATCCGCATAAGGACTTCTCTGTGAGTAATAAATTAGATGTCTAGCGTCAATGCAGATGCTTACGCTTGACTAACCTAGGAATCAGCCTGGAGTCATCCAAACACTGAACTAGAAAAGGTCAGCCTTGGCAAAGAAAGGGAAAAGAAAAAACCCACACACGACTACACATCCTCCCAGCCTTAGGTATGAACAGAGTGACAAGAAGCTGCAGCTGATGCTGCGAAAGCCTTATTCCCCCAAGCAGTTTTGCAAAAGATGTCAGAAGAGAACAGTGTCTAATCTAATGAAATGATATAAATCGCCTCTCTTAATCTATTCACCACTTTGCATACTTGCAACTGACTCATTAATCTTCCCAGCATCTTTATTACTTTGTAGATCAGAACATGCAGAGGACAAATATATTCACCTGGGAGTTTGAAATGATTAACAATCCACTTTCTATAATTTTATCCTTAACTATAATTTTATTTTTATTCTTTGCTTATTTTTGAGAATGGAATCTAATTATATTTCTCCCTCCCCTTTCTACCCTCCACCCCCCCAAATATCCCTACCTGCTGTATCACCTCTTTTTTCATTAATTGTTATTGTATACATATATTTTTTAACTGATTCTTATTGAGCTTTACATTTTTCTCTGCTCCCCTGCCTGCCACTCTCCTCCTCTTTGAACCCTCCCCCAAGGTCCCCATGCTCCCAATTTACTCAGGAGATCTTGTCTTTTTCTACTTTATACTTCCCCTGTAGATTAGATCTATGTAAGTCTCTCATAGTGATCTCATTGTTGTCTAAGTTCTCTGGGATTGTGGTTTGTAGGCTGGTTTTCTTGGATTTAGCTTAACAACCATCTATGAGTGAGTACATGTGATAACTGTCTTTCTGGGTCTGGGTTACCTCACTCAAAATAATGTTTTCTAGCTTCATCCATTTTCCTGCAAAATTCAAGATGTTGTTATTTTTTTCTGCTGTGTAGTACTCCGTTGTGTAAATGTACCACATTTTCCTTATCCATTCTTCAGTTGAGGGGCATTTAGGTTGTTTCCAGGTTCTGGCTATGACAAACAAAGCTGCTATGAACATAATTGAGCACATGTCCTTGTGGCACAATTGAACATCCTGTGGATATATACCCAAAAGTGGTATTACTGGGTCTTGAGGAAGGTTGCTTCCTAATTTTCTGAGAAATTGCCACACTGACATCCAAAGGGGTTGTACCAGCTTGCATTCCCACCAGCAATGCAGAAGTGTTCCCTTTTCCCCACAACTTCTCCACCTTAGATGTCATCAGTGTTTTTGTTCTTGGCCATTCTCACAGGTGTAGGATGGAATCTCAGAGTTATTTTGATTTGCATTCCTCTGATGACTAAGAATGTTGGACATTCCCTTAAGTGTCTTTCAGCCATTTCAGATTTCTCTGTTGAGAGTTCTCTGTTTAGGTCTGTAGCCCATTTTTTTTGAGACAGGGTTTCTCTGTAGCTTTGGAGCCTGTCCTGGAACTCCCTTTGTAGAGCAGGCTGGCCTCGAACTCACAGAGATCCGCCTGCCTCTGCCTCCCAAGTGCTGGTGTACCCCATTTTTTATTGGATTATTTGTTCTTTGGATGACCAGTTTCTTGAGTTCTTTGTATATTTTGGAGATCAGACCTCTGTCTGATGTGGGGTTGGTGAAAAACTTTTCCCATTCTGTAGGCTGTCATTTTGTCTTGTTGACCATGTCCTTTGCTTTACAAAAGCTTTTCAGTTTCAGGAGGTCCCATTTATTAACTGTTTCTCTTGGTGTCTGTGATGCTGGGTTAAATTTAGGAAGTGGTATCTTGTGCCAATGCATTCAAGTGTATTTCCCACTTTCTTTTCTATAAGGTTCAGTGTGGCTGGCTTTATATTGAGGTCTTTGATCAATTTGGACTTGAGTTTGGTGCATGGTGATAGATATGGGTCTATTTTCATTCTTCTACATGTTGATATCCAGTATGTTTTCTTTTTTTTTTCCATTTGATGGTTTGCTTCTTTGTCAAAAATCAGGTAATTGAAGCTGTGTGGATTGATATCCAGGTCTTCTATTCGGTTCGATTGTTCCTTCTGTCTGTTCTTATGTCAATACCAGGCTGTTTTCAGTACTGTAGCTCTGTAGTAGAGTTTGAAGTCAGGGATTATGATGCCTCCAGAAGTTCTTTTATTGTACAGAATTGTTTGGGCTATCCTGGGTTTTTTGCTTTTCCATATGAAGTTGAGTACTGTTCTTTCAAGGTCTATGAAGAATTTTGCTGGGATTTTGATGGGCATTGCGTTGAATCTGTAGATTGCTTTTGGTAAGATTGCCATTTTTATTATGTTAATTCTGCCTACCCAAGAGCATGGGAGATCTTTCCACTTTCTGGTGTCTTCTTCAATTTCTTTCTTCAAAGATTTAAAGTTCTTGTCATACAAGTCTTCCACTTGTTTGGTTAGAGTTACTCGGAGATAATTTACACTATTTGTGACTATTGTGAAGGGTGTTGATTCTCTGATTTCTTCTCCAGCCTTTTTATCATCGGTGTACAGGAGGGCTACTGATTTTTTTGAATTAATCTTGTATCCTGCTACATTACTGAAAGTGTTTTTGAGTTGTAGAACTTCCTTGGTAGAATTTTGGGATTGCTTATGTAAACTATCATAGCATCAGCCAACAGTGAGAGTTTGACTTCTTCTTTACCAATTTATATCCCCTTGATCTCCTTTTGCTATCTTATTGCTCTAGCTAGGACCTCAAGAACTATATTGAATAGATATAAAGAGAGTGGACAACCTTGTCTTGTTCCTGATTTCAGTGGAATCGCTGGGAGTTTCCATTTAGTTTGATGTTGGCTCTTGGCTTGCTGTATATTACCTTTATTATGTTTAGGTACATATATATATATATGTGTGTGTGTGTGTGTGTGTGTGTGTGTGTGTGCATATATTCATATAAAACACCTTTTGAGTCCATATAATGTTACTTGTATGTGTGTTTTCAAGGCTGATCATTTGGCACTGGACAACCAATGGGTGTGCTCTCCTTTGGGGAGGACCAACCTCTCCTCATCCCAGCTTATTCAGTTGCCTGCATTCCCTTATGGAGAAAGCTACCTGGACATTTCTTTCTTAATCTTTTATTTTCGTTCTATCTGTGGGGTTATTCTGCCTGTATGCATGTATGTACATGTGCCAATTGCATGTCTATTCCCATGGAAACCAAAAGAGAGCATAAACTTTCCTGGAACTGAAATTATAGATAGTTGTTGCCAAGGTGGGTTCTGAGAACAGAACCCAGGTTCTCTGTAGGAGTAGAAAGTGCTCTTAACTACCGAACCATCTTTTGAGACTCATGCACTGTTTGCCTGGTTCTTCCTAATACCAACTAACCTCTATAAACTGAAAAGTTAGGTATTCTAAATGAAACTATATTAATGGAACCAGTTAACAATAGATTGGTAAGTATTGCATGATGGATTGTGGATTCAAAATAGCTTTTAAACCACCATGATGGCTCAGGTTTATAATCCCAGAATTTAGGAGGCTGAAGCAGAAGATTGGCTGTGAGTTTGAGTATAGCCTGAATAACCTAATGAGCTGTTTAAAGTAGCAAAAATAAATCCACATTGGTAACACTTGGGTGGCAGAGGCATGTGGATCTTGTGAGTTCGAGGCCAGCCTGGTCTACAAGAGCTAGTTCCATGACAGGCTCCAAAGCCACAGAGAAATCCTGCTTCAACCCCCCCCCCAAAAAAAGGAGGGGCTATCAAGAGCAAAGTACCAGGGAACACAGTGAAACCCACATGAGTGACCTGGTGACCTGTCCTAGAGTTCAAAAGATCAAGAAGGAAGAGGGAAAGTTTAAAATGAATCAGCAACGTTTTCTAAAGATTGTATCCGTAGAGGACACTCAATTCTATAAAACCATAGTCTTACCCGGTAAGGTAAGCTCTCAGCTGTTCGCCACCACGCCTTCTTCATTCTTTGCTTCCACCATTTTGGACTCTTCTTCTGGAACTGTAGGCCCATTACAACACTTTTCTTTGATGAGTTGCTTTTCTCATGGAGTTTTATCATGGCAATAGAAAACTAAGCAATACAACAAGCAAACATGTAAGTTTCAAAGTGACTTTATTAAGGTGTTTTATTCAGCCTATGATTTTTGTCAGCCTTGATGTAGCAAACCCCTCAGGCAGCTGCTCCCACTCTGGTCCCGATAATAAACAGAGGCACACAGGTCAAACATGGGCCTTCAGCCTTTCTGAAATCTCTTTCCTCTTCCTTTGAGATCTCTTTCTTTCCCTGTATGTCATAAAAGCCAACCAAAAGGCACCAATGCCTGATTCATTTTTACTACAGATTACCTTTCTAACATCACTGTATACAAGTAAAATTTTACAACATGTACTGTTTTTGCCGTATTTCTCACAGAATAATTATTTTGAGATCTAGTTGGTTAAAATTCACCTATAAATCATTGCATTATATTGGTTACTGATTAGTTTTTCCACATACAGATGTTAACAATTTATTTCTTCATCTGGTGAGAGACATCTGAATTTACTTGGATTTTTTTTTTGTCTACCGTAAGTAAAGAACCATAATGATTTTGTACTGATAAATGTTTTCATCTCCCTGAACAATAGTAACAGGTTGAATGATTGAATCACAAAATGTTTAGCCTTTTTTAAAAAAATGCCAAGTTATTTTTTTAAATAATTGTATAATTTTTATAGTCTTATCTGGAGATGAGTGCCTCAGTCTGATTACACCCTCAAAAACATTTTATATGGCCAAGCAGTTCATTTGAGCTATTTGATTGGGTGTGTTGTCATACCTCATCATGATTTCCGTTTATATGCCCCTAATCACTAGTAGATCTTAGGCAGTGATTCATGTGTACTAACTAATCATGGATACTGTTGTCCCAATATACAACCTATCTTTTAATTAACTTGTTCTCATTTTCGTTATTGAATATGTATAGTTCTGGATATGAGTCCTCTCTCGTGTGTGCAGCTTGTAATTTTCCCCTCTATTGTGTGACTTGTCCTTTGATTTTCTTAAAGGTATTTCCTGAGGGGGAAAAAAAGCAATCTGGAACTAATAAGGGATCTAGATAAGATAAGCATATAAAACTTAACTTTATTTCTATTTACTAACAATGAAAGCATGGGTGACAATATTAAAAATACATGCTATATATTTTTGACAGTCTTCAAAATGATGAAGTATTTAGTAAAATACAATGGGTGCTGAAGAAAATGCGATGCAATGGGAATAGCTGACTGGAATTTTAACAATCCTAGATTCAAACCCCAGGAACACACACACAGGCAGGCACACAAACATACACACACATAGGCACACACACACGCACAGTGAGATATCACAAGAATTTTCATAAGACTAGTGAAAAAGAAATACAAGTGAAGAATCTTGTCACTTATCCTCACAGCCAGAAGACCACAAGTCCCAGGGTTTTTTATTTTTGTTTTTCTCACCAGTCCTCCATTCCAAGATTGGACGTTAGATTTTTAATCCTCCTCCACCCACCCCTGGGTTGTTGGTCCTGTGTTCTATAAGAAAGCAGGTTGAGCCGGGCAGTAGTGGTGCATGCCTTTAATCCCAGCACTCGGGAGACAGAGGCAGGCGAATATCTGTGAGTTCGAGGCCAGTCTGGTCTACAAGAGCTAGTTTCAGGATAGGAACCAGAAGCTACAGAAAAACCCTGTCAAAAAAAAAAAAAAAAAAAGCAGGTTAAAGAAATCACAAGGGGCAAGTCAGCAAGCATCCTCTTCCATGGCCTCTGCATCAATTCCTGCCTCCAGGTTCCTGCCCTGTTTGAGTTCCTGCTTTGGCTTCCCTCAGTGAACTATGATGCTAGATAGATCAGCCAAACAGACCCTCTCCCCTCGAAGTTGCTTTGGTCATGGTGTTTCATCACAGCAAAAGTAACCCTAACTAAGACGTTAAATGTGTGATGCTATCATTATCTAAAAATAAGTTTAATTAAAACAAAGGTACCTCTTGAAGTGTAGACATTTTCTAATTTTGATAAAAAGTTCATCTACAAATGTGTTTTTTTTTAAATGTTTATTCTTTTACAGCTGTCTTTAAGAAAAGCAGCCTGGCCTTGTAGTACATGCATGTAATCCCAGAACATGACAGGTACTGAGGCAGGAGGGTCACTGCTAGTTTGTGCCACAAAGTGAGATTCTGACTCAAATAATCAAACAAACAAACAAACAAAAAATAAATAAAAACAGCCTGAAAACTAAAGACCTTCTGGAAGAGAACCTATCCTTTGTTTCCTCAGTTAGCAAAATTTCTTTAAAAAATTTTTATTTTTATTGCTTTCAACTTGTGTGTGTGTGTGAGTGTGCATGCGCAACATGCACACTCACGTGTGCTTACAGGTATGTGCAAGTGAGTGCAAATGCTTCAGAGGTCAAAGGAGTTGGATTTCCACCGAGCTGGAGTGTCTGTGAACCATGCAGACACTTGGAATCAAACTCAGATCCTTTGGAAAAGCAGCAAATACATTTAACCTCTCTGCCATCTCTCCAGCTCAGAATTTAATTGTTATTTTTGTCTAGTATTCATTTATTTGTTTGTTTGTTCTTTTGGTGTGCTTGTCAATGTGACACAAGCTTGAGGCATTTGAAGAAATACTATTAACTTTGAAAACCCCTCTATTGGATTTACCTGTAGGCAATCTTCTAGGATAGTTTCTTGATTGATATGGAGGTCCCAGTCCATGGTGGGTGGTGCCATCCCTGGGCTGGTGGTTTTGTACTGTATATGAAAACAGGCTGAGCAAATCACAAGGAGCAAGCCAGTAAGCAGCACTCCTCCATGGACTCAGCATCAGCTCCTGCCTCTAACATCCACCTGCCTTGAGTTCCTTTTCTGACTTCTCTAGCTGATGGACTACAAGCTGTAAGATAAAATAAACCCTTTCCTCTGTAATTTGCTTTCGGCCATGGTGTTTGATCACAGTAATAAAAATTAAGACAATTGGTATGACCTTGGGCAGTTTTATTATAGGAAGTGTATACACTGCATCAAACTGTGGGCAGACTTTTTTTTTTTTACAGTATTTGTAATGATGCTCCCTCCCTCACTCTGACAGCTACTCTCTACCTTCTCTTTTTCCCTGGTCTTTCAGGGATGGTTGCAAATATTATTAATCTTTTAAAAAATTATTGACCATCTCTGTCTTCTGGTTCTTTGTTTTCCTCTCTAACTTGCTTGCTCTTTCTTTTCTTCTTTTCAAGGTTAAAGCTGAGACAATTGACTCAAGCTACTTTGTTGCTATTATAGGCATTTAGTGCTACCAAGTTCTAAGAGCTCTGAAAGAGAGGCACCTCACAAATTTTCATCTGTTACATTTTTATTTTAATTCAGTTAAAAATATATTCTAATCTCCTTCATAGTTCCGTCTTTGACCCATGGTTAATCCAGTGTTATTTAATTTTTTTGTTGGTTTTTTTTTTTTCCAAGACAGGGTTTCTCTGTAGCTTTGGAGCCTATCCTGAAACTGACTCGGTAGACCAGGCTGGCCTTGAACTCCCAGAGAACTGCCTGCATCTGCCTCCCAAGTGCTGGGATTAAAGGCATGCGCCTAATGCTGGGAACTTTCTAGTCTTGATTTTAAATTAATTACATAATAAAAAGTATGCCATCATTGAATTGGATACTCTAAATTAAACCCAAATTCCTGTGCTGGAATCACAGCATTTGGGGGACTGAGGTCAGAGGATAACAGGTTCAAGACCAGCTTGGGCTATACTGTGATGACTGCCTGCCTTAAAAACAATGGGATGGGCCTCCTTGTGCTTACCACAGGCTGTGTTCTTACACTGGCTGTATAGAAAGAGGAGGCATAATAAAGCCACCCCATGTACACCTCAGCCCAGGCCACTGTGCCTGGTCTGTATTGTGAATGGGGAGACATGGAAAAAAACAAAAACAAAAACAAAAAACAAACAAAAAAAAACAATGGGATGTGATAGCCAGCTGCTGTCACATCTGTCATCCCACTGATCACCAGGTTTGTCCACCTACTCCTTCACCACTCTCTCTGTGTGTGCATGGATCAAAAGGATTGCCTGAGCAAAGGAGATATAGGCAACCCTAAAATGTAAATGAAATATGTATCCCATATCCCACATGTTTGGGGGGAGGAAAGAGGAGGCTTGAAAAAGTGCAAGACTAGCCTTGTCTACATGGCAAGTTCCAGGCCAGCTAGGTCATTAATGCAAGAGGCCATATGTCCTGGGTAGTTTTATGTCAACTTGACACAAGCTAAGGTCATCTGAAAGGAGTGAACCATAACTCCCCAAGATCTGACTGTAGGGCATTTTCTTCATTAGTGATCAACGAGGGAGGGCCCAGCCCATTGCCAGTGGTGTTATCCCTGGGCTGGTGGTGCTGGGTTGTATAAGAAAGCAGACTGAGCAAGCCATGATGAGCATGCCAGTAGGCAGCACCCCTCCACTGATTCTGCATTAGTTCCTGCTTCCAGATTCCTGCCCTGTTTTAGTTCCTGCCTTGATTTCCCTCAATGATGAGCTCTTACCTAGAATACGCTGAAATAAATCCTTTCCTTCCAAAGTTGCTTTGATTATGGTGTATATTGCTACAATAGAAATCTAAACTAAGATACCATATAACATAAAGAAGTGAATGAATAAATAAATAAGCAATCAAATATATAACACACAGAGGGGGGTCATAAAGTACTGCTGCATACTTAAACTTAATATTAACGCATTTTAATATAAAAAGGGTGCTTTAAGTCTACAAGTATTGTGACACATGCCAGGCAAGAGGATGAAGTATTTTAATCTAACTTGGGGTACATAACATGACCCTGTCTGGAAAAAAAGCAAAGCAAGCAAACGCACTAATAATTCTCTGAATGCTGTATATATTAGTTGACTGTGTTTCCCTCTGTTCTTCACACTGTGAGTGTCTCATCTATCACCATAGTAATTGGAGGCTGAGGGTACACTTAGCTGGTATGTCGGTGAGAAATAACTGTGATTACCCTCGGGCTCCTGCGCAGAAATTTCATCGCCATTCTGGAAAACAAAGATCACGAGGAAGAATTGACTTTGCTCTTCTTGTCTGTGCATGATGACATTCTCATTTCTTTACCAAATCATTCCCCAAGGGAGATCTGTCAGGATTAGCTAGTGACAACACGGAGTTTTTCCATACTTGTAATAAATCAATGATTTAGAGAAGATAACAAAATTATCTTAGCTCTCCAGCTCAGAAATGCATTTTTTAACATTGAATTTTGAGGAGTAATTTTTCATAGTAGGAAGCTTCCTTTTTTAGTTATTTACTGACTTATTTTGGATAAGCTTCTAACATAACTTTCCTAGTTCTCTGCAAAGAGTCAAAAGGAGTTTTCAAAGACCATAGGCTGCTAATTGAAAGTGTATTGACGTAGTTTTTAGCTTCACAGTTGTCAAGATTTTTTATTGAGAAAGTCAATATGCATGTAATATGTTCTGATCAAATCTACCTCCCAGTCTCTTCCACCAATTCATTCCCTCCCCCCTCATATTTTCCTCACAGTTTCACGTGCTCTTTTTTAACTAAAGCTCACTGAATCCACTTGTTGCTGCCTGTTTGCCTGGATGAACGACTGTCTACTGGATCATGAATAGTCTCGGGGTCTCCATCTATGAAGAAAGTTTATTCTCTTTCCCCCATCATTCATCAATTGCTAACAGCTTCTCAGCTAGGGACGCTACTTCATGAGCCCCTCCCTCCATTTCTGCGCTCATTATGGAGAAACACCATGATAAAGGCAGCTTACAAAAGAAAGCATTTAATTGGGGACTTGCTTGCTTACAGTTCAGAGGGTTAGTCCATGATCTGCATGGCAGAGAGAATGGTGGCAGGCAGACAGGCATGGTCTTGGAGGAGTAGTTGAGAGCTTACATCATGATTGCAGAGAGAGACAGAGACAGAGACAGAGGGAGGGAAGGAGGGAGGGAGGGAGGGAGGGAGTGAGGGAGGGAGGGAGTGAGGGAGGGAGGGGGCACTGGGCCTGCCTTGGGCTTTTGAAACTTCAGAGCCCACCCCTAGTGACATAGTGACATACTTCCTTCAACAAGGCCACACCTCGTAATCCTTCCAGAAGGAGTTCCAACAATTGAGGACTAAGTATTTAAATATACGAGCCTAAGGGGGCCATTTTCATTCAAGCCATAACACCATCTTAGCTGGGATTTTGTCTGTCTTGATCTCACATAGGTCTAAAGCAGTCACAGTCACAGTAAGTTCATCTGTACAATGGCCTTGTTCTGTCCAGAAAATAATGTCTTGATGCAGATGTACACTACTTCTACCTCTTAAAATCTCTCCCCCCATTCTTCTATGATGATCCCTCAGCATTGAGGAGATGTCCACCAATCGTCTGCAAGCTGTTATCTCTATACCCATATATTCATGGATCCTCATCAGAGAAGCTCTTCTTTTGGAAAATAGATAATGAGAAGTACAGAAACTCATTTTTATTTATTTATTTATTTATTTATTTATTTATTTATTTATGTGTTTGTTTATTTTTTTGATTTTCGAGACAGGGTTTCTCCGTAGCTTTTGGTTCCTGTCCTGGAACTAGCTCTTCTAGACTAGGCTGACCTTGAACTCACAGAGATCCGCCTGCCTCTGCCTCCCAAGTGCTGGGACTAAAGACGTGCACCACCACCGCCTGACCCAAGAGACTCATAATTTATAAAGATTTACTTTTCAAAGATTTTTGAAGTGTTTATACTTGATGTTTGTTGTGTTTTATGGATTTTATTTTAGTTCATGATTTTTTTTTCTGTAAGAGCTATCACATGTATGAATAGTGGCTGGCTATTATGCCATTTATTTGGAGGTAAGTGCACAAAAATTGTGCTCTGTCTTCTGTAACTAAGGCTCCATAGTGATCACCAGACAGAGAATGGCCACCAATAAACACAGAAATTAAGTATACTTTAAGACTCAAGAGAGATTAAAATCATTCATGTTTTGTTTTACTAGTTGATAGTTCATAAACAATTTCAGTATTTACTAGTAATGATAAAACTTTAAACAATTTTTATATGTAGTCTTAAACATGGGAGAAAAATATAAAATTTTTAATATTTAATGTCTTTAGAGTTTCTATTGCTGTGAAGAAACATTATCACCAAAAAATGAGTTAGGGCGGAAAGGATTTATTTGGCTTACACTTTAGCATTGCTGTTCATCACTGAAGGAAGTCAGGACAGGAACTAAACAGGGCAGGCTCCTGGAGGCAGGAGCTGATGCAGAGGCCATGGAGGAGTGCTGCTTACTGGTTTGCTTACTCTGGCTTACTCAGCCTGCTTTCTTATAGAACCCAGGACCACCAGCCCAGGGGTGACACCACCCACCATGGGCTGGGCCCTCCCACACTGATCACTAATGAAGAAAGTGCCTCATAGCTGGATCTCAGGGAGGCATTTCTTCAGCTGAGGCTCCTTCCTCTCTGGTGACTCTAGCTTATGTCAAACTGACACAAAACCAACCAAACTGCAACCAATCAGAAACTGGGTTAGTTTAGTATTGTAGCACTTGCCTAGAAGATTAAAGCCCTGATTTTTTTAAGCACCAGAATTTGAATTTAGACTGTTCCTCTATCTTCTCTGGTGAACTCAGTCAGAATTTTATGTCAACCATTTCTTTTCAGTGTAATAATTTGTAGTATATCAGCAGGTATTTCCATAGACACTATGAATCAGAACAATGCAAATGAATTGCTTTAGTGCACTTGTTTGTATGAAAACCTGTAGTAACCAGTGCAAACTAAATCTTTTTCTGAGCGTTTTCTTTCTCTGGTGTCTGTATTTGGTTTTCATAGCCAGTCGTGCTGAAAATGTTTTTCTTTCCTTCTCTGTTCTCTTTCTCTGCTAGGTACTTATAGTAACTCAAATCTGTCACCCTGTCAACATCCATTTGCTTGTTGTTGATAGGATAATACAGTGCATTCCTTAAGGAAACCTCTCACAGTCTACCCCCACCCACACGAAGATCATCTCCACTCAGTCTCAAAATGTAGCTGTTGACTGGCTTTAACTCTATCCTCATCATATGACCAACGTAGGGATTTTTAAAACATGTTTAAAAATCTGTGGAACACTGGTGAACATGAACTCTGCCCTGTCTCAGTCCCCAACTTTTGTTTCCTCGTGGCATTAAGCTGGGGTAGGATATAGAGAACTCTATTTCAGTTGAATGCTATGGTGCCTAATCCAATGAACTTGGCTATTGCCAAGAACCTGAAGAGCACTGTTTGACTTTCTGATGTCACATTTCTTTTTGAAGTAACCTGACCTCAGGTTTAGATCATTTTCAGGAGTAGTTCAGTACTCTGAATTCCAGCGTTGAATTTGGAACTGCTAGTGAGGAGGAGTCACAGTGTTCACGATGCCAGATGGATTTGAAACCAGACTTACTTCATCTCAACAGGAAGAAACTGTTAACTGACATCATCTGGGGAGTTCTCAGCAGAACGCGCATGGTCAGATGACCACCAGGGGGCGCAGTTTTGCTGCAGTGGTCTCTGCCAAGGCCTGCCCAAGCTCTCACCTGAATCTTCTGTAGACTGTACGAGTATTAGTTTTCGTTGTTTCAGAATCTAAGACTGTGCTTCTTCTCTCCCTGGGAAGATGGTAAAGCCTTGCTTTAAAGCTACACAATACATTTAAAGCTATTCCTCTGAGCTCATGTTTTCCCAACTTTTTTCGTTACTGAAAAGTGCAATATTATGGAGTTATGGTGTCAAAGTGAAGCAAACATGGACAAAATTCAGTAACTTCATAGTGTAATAGGGATGGCAGAAACCTTTTGCTGTAAAGGAAACAATCTCAGACTTCATGAACAGGCCTCATGCTAAGAAACTTTTTGTTCAAATAAGGGAACTAAATGAGAGTGGGAATTGCGGATAGAAACCATGGATCTTAAATTTATTTTTCATTTAAATCTGGTATTTTATGCCTGAGGAACGAGGCTGCCCCAGAAAGATGGTTCAGTAGTCTTTATCTCCTGAAGGGCGCCAACATAAGATAATTTACAGAATATTTAAATCAAGGGGAGGCGGCGTTCCAAATCAAGCAATAACTGGCAATTAGCAATTAAAATTTGAAAATACTTTGTTTCGGGCAAAAGGGCCATTTAAAATATTTTCTCCAAATCAGGGGCAGCAGCAGGAATTGTGAAGAGAAGGTATCCTTTTGGGGTGCCATGCTGGGCAAGGAAGGTGGCAATTGCCTGTCACGCCACAAATCAGATTATCGGGTTTCCTTGTTCCTCTTGCAATCAGCTGGTTACTTAAGAACAACCTAAAGTTGCCTTTCCCTTTAGGAATCCACAGGAAGAAGTCGGGGACTCACTTGAGAGATAAGTTACATCTATTCGCAGAGAGTCAAGATGTAACAGGCTTCTTAGAAGGGCGAAATCTGAGGAAGGGCTGGCAGGGAGAAAGGAAACTAGAAAAACCAGAGAATGCGGTCATGAACTGCTTCAAACTAAATAATTGCAGGAGAGCGCTAGGACACACACTGCAACAGGCAGAACCAGGTAGTGTCATGTAGTCCCAGCCTTGTTCACCCCTGATTGCTGGAATACGAGCATTATGGCTTCGAGACTTTTATCTGATGCTTAGCCTGTAGTGGGCCTCGGCCATCAGGACAGCAGCTCAGCGGCAGCCTCCAGACAGGCTTCATGGGGCATGGGTACCAGTGCCCGCTGCAAAACCAAGTCCTCCTGGGCCTGCCGCTTGGTCCCGCCCACGGAGGGAGGTGGGTCGCGCCCACAGGAGGGGCACCTCCCTCTCCCCGCCCACGAAAGGAGGCGGTTTTCCCTTGGCCCCGCCTGTCTAAGCGGCCAAGTGACGCACGACCCCGCCCCCGAGCCAGCCTAGCAGAGGCTGCCAGGCGGGCGTTTGGGGCGGCCAGAGGCGCAGCGGCTCAGCAGTTAGCCGCGAGCGAGTGCGCGGTCCCCCTACGGAACTTCTCCGCAGCCGTCCCGGCGGTAGCCGTCTGTCCCCACCTCCCTCATGTCCCGCAAGGCGAGCGAGGACGTGGAGTACACGCTGCGCAGCCTGAGCAGCCTGATGGGCGAGCGGCGCCGCAGGCAGCCCGAGCCCGGGGCGCCGGGCGGGGAGCGCAGCCTGCTGGCCGCCGAGTCGGCCACCAGCCTGCAGAGCGCGGAGCTGGAGCGCGCCGCACGCCGGCAGTTCCAGCGCGACGAGACCCCCGCCTTCGTCTACGCGGCCGCCGCCTTCTCGGCGCTCGGCGGCTTCCTGTTCGGCTACGACACCGGCGTGGTGTCCGGGGCCATGCTGCTGCTGCGGCGCCAGATGCGCCTGGGCGCAATGTGGCAGGAGCTGCTGGTGTCGGGCGCGGTGGGCGCGGCCGCCGTCGCCGCGCTGGCCGGAGGGGCCCTGAACGGAGCCCTCGGCCGGCGCAGCGCCATCCTGCTTGCCAGCGCCCTGTGCACCGCGGGTTCTGCCGTGCTGGCCGCCGCCGCCAACAAGGAGACGCTGCTGGCCGGCCGCCTGGTCGTGGGGCTCGGCATCGGTGAGTGGCCGCGCCCGCGAGCCCCACTGACACCCCCACCCGTACTCCCCTACTTCGAGGCTCTTCGGGGGCTCGGTGTCACGAGCGCCCTGCTGGCTGTGGAGGATGCGCTCCCTTCTTTCCGGTGCCCACGTGGAATCTGCAATTGCCCGAGGGTCAGTGAGCGCCCAATGGCCTCGAGCAATTCCAGAAAGCCCAGCTTATCCCTGATCCGGCCTGACTGACGTGTGGCCGCTTGCCGAGTTTAGGAGGGTCTCCACCTCCCTGCCATGCCTCGGAGTGGTTTGCCCAGTGACAGCCCTCTTTGAGGATGTTCAGCCCAGCCAGCTTTAAGCAAAATACCATCATTTGTAGAGTCAAGGAGTTTTGAACTCCGAGATCTCTGCTAAGCTTCAGTTCCGTCGCTTCTGCACTGGCTCATCGTTCCAATAGATGGAATACTATTTTCTCCGCCGCTTTGTACTTTGGGGATTACTTTCAGTCTTTCCTCTTTTCTAGATGAAGTCGCTTTCCACTCCCGGCCCCCTGTTAGAACTTTTTCTTTGGGCTAACATTAACCATTCTAGTTTTGCCTTTCCTGCTTTTTTCCACTGGGGAATCAAATTATCTATTAAAGGTCATATTCATTTCCTAAATTCATTTAGAAACAGCTCCTGTGGATAAGTGCCTAGCAAGATAAATCCTTGCATTTACTCTAGAAATGAAGAGATTTAGGTTCTCTGGACATTGATTTGTTTTTTTTCAACCTTCTTGCTGAGTGGGAGAGGTACTATCAGCTCTTGGCAGAGGAACCTATTTGGGATGTGGCCAATGTTATTAGAAGGCACTTTTAAGGGAAAATGGGGACTTGCGATTTAAATCTCGCTGGCAGTTTTCCGAGAGACACTGATGATGCTTTTTAAAAATGTTTCCTGTCATCATTCCGTTCCCTTTAGGGTGTTGTTGAAGTATTGCTTCCTTATGGGCGGGCTTGATGAACGCCTGGAGCTTCCCTGAGCCAACCACTCACTGTTATTTGAGGTCGCCTATTTTCAGTTTTCCAGATAGGGTCTAGGGAGAAGCAAACTCATTCATTCAACTCTATCTGTAGGAGTCGTGAGCCTAAACCGTAACTTACCGTACTTGCATCCCAAATCACTGACCTTCTTTTACTCTTAATGATTGATACTGGGTCAGGGTCTCTGTAAAATGTGGATTTGGCAAATGAAGGCCTAAATGGCCACCGAAGAGACAAACCAGTGGCTGTTCAGCCTCTGTCTAGAAATGGCCTGTGCATGTGGGATCCTTCAATAAATAAACCTGCCATAGACTGTTGTCAGCATCCCCAGAATCATCTGTTCCCCAGAATCACAGCCTCTCTTATGCCCTCAGCCTCTTTCCCTGGCATAGAAATAGCCCTTCGGTCAAGGTCTCAGTATTAACTCCCAGACAGATATTTCGAGACCGTTGTTTTGCAGATGTGTCTCAATGAGTCTTCTGAGTGTCAGATGAAAATTGAAGCATTGTGTTGATTCTTGCCCCAGAGTCCCTGAGGCCTTGTGAGGGTCCTATCAGCTGTAGGATGCAGAGCTATGAGGCTAGCAGACTAGTCAGCTTTGCAAATTGAACTAAAGGCAGGTAGAGCTGGCTCTCATCCTGTTAGCCCCGTGCTGTTCAACCTTCCTAATTCTGTGACCCTTTAAAAGAGTTCCTCATTTGTGGTGACCCCCAACCGTAAAACTGTTTCCATTGCTACTTTCTAACTGTGGTTTTGCTACTTCAATGAACTGTAAATATCTGATAGGTGGCCCCCAACCAGTGCCTTAGACGGAGAGGCTTGCTGACGGAAATAACCTATTGACAGGCTGGGAGGATCTGAAGAGTGGTGATGAGGAAAGGACCATCTAAGCTAGGCGGTGACTACGGAAGGAAAGTGGAAAATGTGCTTGAGGAAGGGGAGACGACACCATGAGAGGAGCTAAGCGGGAACTGTGGCATCTTTCAGGAAGGGGGCAGGTGTGAAGTCATACACAGTCTTTGACATAGAAGCCATAAGACTCAGATAGACCACTTCAAAGTCGTGGTTAAGCCGGCTCACGGATCACTAGCCTTCTAAGAGGACGCATAGGTCTGTTAGGTGCTAGGAAATAGGTCCTGAACGTGAGTGTTTTGTTGACGTTGCCGTTTGGGGAGACAAGAAATCCATTTCGTCTGTTTAGTACAGTAAATCTGGGCTCATTTAATGGTCTTTTAAAACAGGTGATCCTTATATGTGGTCAGGAGGGTTTTGTTTTTTTTTTTACTTTTGTTTTCTCCTGTGATCATTTAGTAAATGTTGAGTAACAAAATATGTTTTATGCCACTTTTAGACAAGTTCTCCATAATATCCTTTATCCATAGATTTGTCCTGGGGGAATTCTAAGGCCCTTTGGGATAGGGATTTTATTAATTTTGTTCAGATTGTTACAGAGTTGTATTCTTAGAAGGTAGAATAAATATGTTGAATGTTTGAATGTGTGATGACAGAAATGTTACAAACACACAAATCAACTTCCATTGCTGGTGTGCAGTCAATCTAATTTAAGGTTGCTGTTTTAAAAATAAAGTTGGTGCATTGTCAACATATTTGAAAGGTCATTGAAAGGTTCCAATATTGTGTTTTCATGAAATCATTCTTTCAACTCTTCAGTCCGATTCGGAATAGGAAGGAATTAGCTAAATAAAAACCCTATCCTGGAGGTGTTTATTCTCAAGTGGAGTGGAAGACGCATTAATAGGCAATTGCAATAGAGGGTTTTCTAAAGTACCAGAGAAATGGGGAGAGCAGATCTGCAATTGCTTTGGTTGTGTGCATAGAAAAGATACTGGAGGGGCTGGAGAGACAGCTCTGCAGCTAAGAGCATCATCTGTTTTTGCTGTGGCTGAGTTCAACTGAGTTCAGTTAATAGCATCCATGTCGGGCAGCTCACAATCACCTATAATTCCAGTTGCGGGGACTCTTTGGAGTTGCTGCAGCTGCACCCACATAGCCCCATAGAGACAGATTCATACACAACTAAAATTAACAACTAAAACGGTGCAGAATCAATAAAGATTTTACAGAAACAGTATTTAAATTAGAGGTTGAAAGGTAAGTAGGAGTCCAGCAGATGACGTAAGCAGGAAGTGAGGAAGTGCTGATTCCTGTCTTGTAGGTCCTGGGCACAGGAGAATTTTTTACTTATGCCATCTCATCTAATCCTCTTAGCTCTTTCCCTCTGCCAAGGTCTCCTGTTGCTGGATGTGGAAACTTTCCAGGAGTTACGTGCAAAAGGTCATGGATACAAAATCAGGATTCAGTGAGCAAGATCTTCAAAGTTTTACTGTGTCTGTCTGACTTTACTAGACATTCAAAGTGGAGCTCACAGTAGGCGTGAGGGCACAGAGAAGTCAGACTTTGAAGGATAGCTGGGAGGCTGTGAGGAGATCCTCTGCCTAGCAGATCTGCAGGAGAGTCTCTTAAAGACTGTGTGCAGGCTTAGTCTCTGCAGCCTTGGGGGCTCTAGGGATGGCTGTAGTTCCATAAAGCTTCCTGAAATCCCTTTTGCCTTTTTCCATTTTGCCTTTTAGCTCTTCTACCTTCTCTCTCTCTCTCTCTCTCTCTCTCTCTCTCTCTCTCTCTCTCTCTCTCTCTCTCTCTCTCTCTCCCTCCCTCCCTCCCTCCCTCCCTCCCTTCCTTCCTTCCTTTCTTCCTTTCTTGTCTCCTGAGAAAAATGTTAGTGTCTGAAATTCTTTGCAGAGTTGGTGAGCACAGAGTGTACAATGGATTGAAGACCCTTTGGTCTCTTCAATAGAGACGTTTAAGAAGGAAAACTGTCAACCATGGAGTCATTACTGATCTCTTTTCAATGTGTCTTGCAAGACAAGCATTAGAAAGGGGACTTGTGCCTTTTTTCTTTCTCTCTCTCTTCTCTTTCTTTTCCCTCTTCTTTTTCTTTTTTTTCTTTTTTTTCTTCCTCTTCCTCTTCAACTTCTTCCTCTTCTTCCTCCTCCTCCTCCTCCTCCTCCTCCTCCTCCTCTTCCTCCTCCTCCTTTTCTTCTTCTTATCAGTTTTCTTGGTGAGTTGCAACAAAATAATGGCCTGAGTGCTGTAGTGCACAGAGCGTATGTTCTGCTTTTTCATTTTGCCTCACTCAGCACAGAGACCAGACTTCATTATTGTCCCCTGCTTTTTGTGCTTTTAAACCTGAAGGTTTCAATCAGATTTACTTCAAATAAAACACATATGTTTGATCCCTGAAATCAACAGAATAATCCTATTTACGTGGGCCCCTCACACAAGGTCCATTTTGTAGGTGTCTTTATTCTTCGATTTTTTGTAGACTGGGGTATACTTACAACAATATTTTAAAATAAAGCGACTTGGGGGTTGGGGAGATAGTTTAACAATCAAAATATATACTGCTCTTGTAGAGGACCTGAATTTGGTTCTCAGCACCCGTGTTGGACAGTTCATTACCATCTGGGAATCCATCCTGTCTGGGCACTGCATGTATGTGCACATGCTTCCCTTCCTTACATATACTTAAAATAATAAAAATAAATGTAGTAAAAGAATGTGAGAATTGCTTGTTTGTTTTGTTTTCTCTGCCTCTGTGCTTCTCATGCTTATCATATATAGAGACAGTAGAGTGTAAGAACATGGTACTATAACCACACATGCAGAAGACTTCTGGCCTGGTGCTGGCATTCACCACAGCTGATACTGGTGTTGTGGTGCTCTTGTAGGGAATATCAAGGTATTGAAATTCCGAGATTCATTACCATTCAGACCTTTCCTGAGAAGTGACATCACAGTATTTACATAGTGTCAGAGAAGTAACATCACGGCGTGTACATAGTGTCAGAGAAGTGACATCACAGTGTTTCCATAGTGTCAGAGAAGTGACATCACAGTGTTTACATAGTGTCAGAGAAGTGACATCACAGTGTTTACATAGCATCAGAGAAGTAATATCACAGTTGTTTACATAGCATCAGAGAAGTGATGTCACAGCTGTTTATATAGCATCAGAGAAGTGACATCACAGTGTTTACATAGTGTTAGAGAAGTGACATCACAGCTGTTTATATAACATCAGAAGTGACATCACAGTGTTTACATAGCATCAGAGAAGTGATATCACAGTGTTTACATAACATCAGAGAAGTGACATCACAGTGTTTATATAGTGTCAGAGAAGTGACATCACAGTGTTTACATAGTGTCAGAGAAGTGACATCACAGTGTTTACATAGCATCAGAGAAGTGACATCACAGTGTTTATATAGTGTCAGAGAAGTGACATCACAGTGTTTACATAGCGTCAGAGAAGTGACATCACAGTGTTTATATAGTGTCAGAGAAGTGACATCACAGTGTTTATATAGTGTCAGAAAGGTGACATCACAGTGTCTACATAGTGTCAGATTTGTGGAACTACTCTTTGGTTTACCTCAGTTTCCATGTCAGTATGTCAGCACTTCTGTTTACAGCTTCCTGTTGCAATTTGGAGTTGATATAATCCACTGAGTAATACTTTCAGAAATATCACTGTCTCTTTAAATTCCTATTCCTACTGAAAATAAAAGTAAAACCATGTTTGATCAAAATAAATGCCATACAAGACAGAGATTAATGTAGATGCTTCTCATTTGGCTGAGTGTGGTTATCCTGAAGCAGTTGGATTTTCAAATAAGCAACTAACGTGAAAATATTTCTGTGGTGAGGAGAGCATGATAAAATTTATTTTTTTCCACATTAAAAAGTTGTTTTCAGACAGTTTTGTTTTTAAAGCTGGACTTCTGTCGTCTGTTGGTCTTATTTTCCCCGTTGATATGAAATGTGGATAAATGGAGCTCTCCTTGATTTCCAGTGTTTCCTTGAATGCATGCACGCATGCTAACCATCTCACATCCTCCTTGTCCCGTCTGTTGGCACAGAGTTTGATTTGCAGAATCCTGGTGGATTATGGCCTGATAATGTTTGTCTGTAGCAGGAGAACATTCTCCTGCAAGTGAGTAAGGATAGCATGAGTTATATGAGATTGTTTCTTAGACTTCTGTATTCCCCTTTTCCGTGATACAGGCACAAAGTCAACTAACTCCATACTGGTGACAGACACACATGGCAGCCAGCCCATGCCATCTTCACACAGATACCTGACTTTAATTTTGATGATGATGAACTTGTTTTCTTTATCTGTCTCTCCTTTCTACAGCTTTTTTTTTTCAATTCTTCACTCTTTCCCTCTGTTAGCTTCTAAAATTCGTAGCCACACTTTTAGGTAGCTATTGCTGGTAACAGAAAATACTTCTTGTTCTTAGAAGCATCTATATTCAACCACTCAGAATTTTCCACTTTTAAAACTTGCTTTCCCTAGGTGTGTGTGTTTGTGCTGGGGACAGATATTATATTAACTTAGTACTACAGTTTTGAGGCATGTAGTCAGCACTCTGTGTCCTAAAGACACACCGAGTAGCCTCATTTTATAGCAGGCTGTGCAGTGTGAAGGTGTGTCAACAGAGACTAGTGGCATTAGCTTTGGTCCGTATTGCCTTCAACATTCCTCTGTTCTGAATCTAGGCAGTGATTTTTCATGGCAGAATATCACATCTAAGAATTGATCATTTGTTGAATGCTTATACTTCTTGCACCCTGTATACAAATTCATGTTGTCTTTTCAGTAATTGAGTGGGGGAATATTATTATTACTTTTAAGATTAAAGTATTTCAGCAGAAAAGGTAAAATGATTTCCTTCTAGTCACAGAGTAGGTAGGGGCATCCAGCATCTAAGGGGTTGGGCTTCAAAGTGTCTGCCAGGTATTTTCCTCATTGTTATCAAATAAATACCGGACAAGAGGCAATTGAAGGGAGGAAGAGCTTATTAAAGGTTGTGATTTGAGGATGCAGTGAGTTGTGGTGAGAAAGGGATGGTAGGGGGACCAGGAAGAAGCCAGAAAGTGGACCAGGCTATAAAGGCAACAGAGAAACCAGGAAGTAGACCAGGCTGTAAAGCCCCGAGGCTAGCCCCAAAGACCTGCTTCCTCCAGTGAGGCGCCACCACCTAAGATTCTCTTGTATCCCAAAACAGTGCCACCATCTGGGACCCAAGTTCTCAAACACATGCACCACGGAGAATAGTTCACGCCCACCCACAAGGGTGTGTCTGCACTGAACCACACTACAGTGTCTCTGAATCTAATGTCACTGTTCTTTGCCGTGTCCCATGGGAACATTAATTTTTATTTCAAAGTAGAGTCGCTTTAATTACTATTTTCATATCTTTTAAAAATTAAAATTAAAGCCGGGCGGTGGTGGCACACGCCTTTAATCCCAGCACTTGGGAGGCAGAGGCAGTTGGATCTCTGAGTTCGAGGTCAGCCTGTCTACAGAGTGAGTTCCAGGAAAGCCAGGGCTATGCACAGAAATCCTGTCTCCAAAAAAGAAAACAAAACAAAATGAAATGAAAAAGCTTTTTGCGTGCATGGGTCTTTTGCCTGTATGTATATCTGTGCACCAAATGCAGGCCTGGTTCCCTCAGAGGTCAGAAGAGGCATTGGATCATGAAGAGCTGGAATTCTAGACAGTTGTGAGTCACCATGTGGGTTCTGGGAACCGGATTTGGGTCCTCTGGAAGAGCAGCCAGTGCTCTTAACCAGTAAACCATCTCTTGAGCCCCAACAAAGTAGCTTTTTCTAATGTGACAATTTAAAATTGTGATAATAAGTTTTATAAATATATATAAAAATACATAGAAGTAAATTTTAAAATTATATAATACGAAACATTTAATTTACCTCACACACCATTCTGAAGTGTGTAGTTCTGTAGTGTGGAGGCTGTTTCCGTATCACACAACAGATTGCTAGAAGGTTCTCATCCTGTAAAACTGAAAGTTTATGTCCCCTTTAACCACCTCCCTCTGTTTTATGGTTTTGATGACTTCAGGTTATATAAATGGACTCTTTCAGTACTTGACCTTTGTCCTTCTGAAATTAATTTACATAGCACAAAGGTTTATCCATGTTGAATTTTCTTGTTATAACTCGTGTGTGTGTGTGTGTGTATGTGTGTGTGTGTGTGTGATAAAGAGGATTTCCTTCATCCTTTCATTTGCTGATGGCATTTGGGTTGTGTCTGCATCTTTGCCTTGTGCGTATTTGACCAGTTGAACACAGGAGTGCAGCGATCTGACTGAGATCCTGCTCTGAATGTTTTTGGATACATATCCAGAAATAGGATTGCCAGGACATATGGTAGCTCTATTTCCAGTTTTCTGGTGACCTCTACATTCTACTCCACAGAGGCTGCACCAGCTTGCATTCCAGCAGTGCCCCTGAGTTTAAGTCCTGTGTGTCCTAACCGCTACCTCTTATTTTCCTATCATTTGATATTGGGCATCCTAATTGAAGGACATTTTACATTTCTCTCATAATTAGCAATGTTGAAGACCTTTCCTATGCATGTTGGTCATATGTAGATCTCTTTCTCAAAGTATTCAAATCTTATACCACTTTTTTAAACCTTTTTTTCTCTACACAAGGTCTTGTGTAACCCAGGCTGACCTCAAACTTACTATGTAGTTGAGGCTATCCTTGAACTCCAGATATTTCTGCCTCTACTTCTGGTTTTTTAATGGAGTTATTTTTGTTAGGTTGTAGGTTCATATACATATGTGTGTATACATGTATATGTACATATATGTATGTCTGTACATATGTGTGTATAATATATATATATATATATATATATATATATATATTTGTATCTCCCCAAAATAACTTCTCCCATCACATAAGTTGCATTTCACTCTGGTGGTTGTTTTCTTTGTGCAGGCTTTTATTTAGTTATTTAATTTTTCTTTGTTTATGTGTGTGAGGATGTGCATGGGTGAATGGCAGCATTCACGGTGTCCAGAGGAGAATACTGGATCCCTGACATGAGCACTGAGAGGCGCATTTAGGTGTTCAGCGACAGTGCTACCTGCTCTCAAACACGGAGCCATCCATCCCTCCAGTCGCCTCTGTGTGGTTTTCAAGCTGTGCTCTTCCTCCCATTTGCCTATTTTCATTTTACTGCCTGAGCCTTTGCTATCACAGCCAAGCAATAATGCCCAGTCTGTTGTGCTTGTGTTTTTCCCTTATGTTTTTCTTACAAGAGTTTTACGTGCTATGTCTTCAACCCGTTTTAGTATATTTGGGGGTATGCTCTAAGTTAGGGTCCAGTTCATTCTTTCCGAGTGTCTACCCCAGGTCCCCATTACTGCCTCCTCACACAGATTATTTTTCCCTCTGAACATTACGTTTAAAATAGAGATGTTTAGCTGGCCATGGTAGTGTGTCTGTAATCCCATCTCTGAGGGAAGGCTGAGTCATGGAGGTGGATTTCTTAATCTCAGGAGTCTGAGCACTATGGGGACACCCTGTTCCTTAAACAGAACAACCCCATCTCCCCTAGCCCCAAACCTTTTAAATTGTTCCTGTGTTTAATTGTTCAGGTTTTTAGAACTGACTTGCTTTCAGGAGAAACAATTAGGAAGACAGACCAGGGTGGAGCATGCTTCCCCGGCTCAGGGCTCATGTGGGCTACCTCCCATTAAGGGAAGCTGGGTGCTATGCTGAACACCTTCGGGGATCCACTATTCTGGGTCTGTGTTAGGGGCATCCTATCCAAACCCCTGGAAATGGACTCTAGGGGTTTATCAACACAGATACTGCTGGGATGTGGCAACCACGGTGCCCAACACGCTTTCCCCATTCTCCCTTGAGACTCATAGCTGTTTTCTCTGCCACTGCTTTTCTGAACTCTCTCAGCATCTTGTCTGGAGCCATTTCCTGAGTGACGCCTTGGTTGGGGTTGAGCAGGCAAAGATAAAATTAGGCGGTGTTCTTAAAGGACTGACGTGTTGCAGAGGAAGGCAAACAGGAGATCCCGGCTCTGTGTGGGTCATGGAGGAGAGTGAAGCATGTGTGCTCCTTCCCAGACCAGCTCCATCACCACAGCATTGCTCAGAACCACGGGTCTGACATTTGGCCCGTTGCTCCTTGAGATAAATCATCTTTTGAGCACAGCTGATTTCCTCTGGTTACCAGGAGACCGGGGGTTTAGGGTTGAGATGATAAGGTGTTAATAAAGTAGTTTCTGTCCTCCCGTTGCTCTTAGGAGCTTACCTTTTACACAATAATCTTCTGAATATATAGCAAAACTAACAAAGATGTGGAGTATGCAGCATGATAATGCTGTAGCTGAATGCCATAGCGTAGTTGATCAGGAGTGATAGTTAGCAAAGCCCCAGGAATGCAAAATGCATGGATGCTCAGTGGCTGGCTGCTTACAAGGTGAGTGACTGTGTCAGATTCTGTACTCCCTTCTGCTCCAGTGTCTTCACTTGTACCCGACTCAGGATTGTGGGAAGATTAAGCGTACTTGGATTTGTAAAGTATGTTCCACGTCCCTAGCCAAGTTAAAGCATCAGCGGTTGTTAAGCATTCTCTAAGAGCTGTGTAGCCTTTACCACCATGCATGCCAGTTACGAAATTAAGTGAGCTAATGTACATAAAAAATGCCTGGCTATGGGGATGGGGAGGTTGTCACTTGAAAAAGAATGTTTGCAAGGACCTTAGTTCAGTTAGAACACACAAAAAGAAAGAAAGAAAGAAAGAAAGAAAGAAAGAAAGAAAGAAAGAAAGAGAAGGAGGGAGGGAGGGAGGGAAGGAGGGAGGGAAGGAAAAAAGGAAGGAAGGAAGGAAGGAAGGAAGGAAGGAAGGAAGGAAGGAGGAAGGAAGGAAAAAAGGAAGGAAAAAAGGAAGGAAGGAAGGAAGGGAGGGAGGGAGGGAGGGAGGGAAGGAAAAAAGGAAGGAAGGAAGGAAGGAAGGAAGGAGGAAGGAAGGAAAAAAGGAAGGAAAAAAGGAAGGAAGGAAGGAAGGAAGGCAGGCAGGGAGGGAGGGAGGGAGGGAGGGAGGGAGGGAGGGAGGGAGGAAAAGAAAGAAAGGAAACTCAGGCCTCACAAGGCACTGGTGACCCTAGTGGTCAGGGGTGGATACTGATGAAGCCTTAGGCTCTCTCTGGCCATCTAGCCTAGTCTTGGTGAGTTGTAGAGGAGGGAGAGACCCCTCTCAGGATAAAGAAAGTTGACAGTATCTAAGGAATGGCACCTAAAGCTGTCCTCTGGCCTTGACATGCATGCACATTTGTCCACACCCAAACACAAAACACAAAATGTCAGCAGACAATAAATGACAATAAATGCTTGTCACTGGGAATACGTCTCTATTGGTACTCCTAATACCTTTTCACAGTCAAGGATAATGAACTAGGTCATTTCAATGTTATTTATAACTAATAATAGATTTTTATTGATCTTCTATAATACAGTTTGAACCAACTTGGAAGACACAATGAATAACTGGAAGGTGGGGCAGTCTTCCCATGTTCCGTTTATATGTTTTAAGTTTGTATTCAGCAAGAGAGATGGGTGTTCAAATGCATCTTTATAACCACAGTTGCTGTGAGAGAGGGGTCTATTCTAGTGGGAAAGTGGGAGGGGACATGAAGTTTCAAATTGTGAGTATCCCTTTCTCAGAGACGTGAAGGGTTTGTTTAATAGAAAGCAGTGAAGCCGTGAACCTGTTTGTTAAAGTGTCGTCATGGCTACTAGGGAAGGGCCATCTGGAACCACGATGTTAGACCAATCTTGTCTTGTAATTATTGTCTGTGTTTATCAGTAAAATACTCTCAGCGGAAGAGATATGTCTGCCCTTTAGGTGATAAAGGATGATCTTAATAAAACAAAGGAGTCGTAAAATCAAAGTTCTCATATATATAAAGCTCAGTTTTACTGTTTCAAGGTGAGTTTATGACTCAGATGAGGAGTTTGTTATGTACAACACAGACCATTTGAAACCAGGACATGGAACTAAACTCTCACCTATGGTCATATTTCCCTGAACAGGCTTGATCTCATCTGGTCTCAGGAGCGGTAGGGTCAGGCCTGGTTAGTTCTTGGATGAAAGTCTCAACGCTAACCATTGACTTTCTAGCTACCAACTGCTTAGAGTTTTGAAAGAAAAATTGTGTAGAGGCTGAAAATGGGTTGTAAACGGGTCAGTCTATGGGTTTAACAAGTTTTAAAATATCAGCATTTTAAAATTAATATTAGCATGCTTTCCTTGCTTCAACATGTACTGCCATGTAGGCCTGTTTAGAACATTAAACCTGTGTTTGTTTTTCAGGGAGACAGTTTGAATGTCTGGATCCCAAGTCACCCCACAGGACCCACAACCCTCTGGCCTGCCTGACATTTGAACTGGCAGGACTGGTAAATACATAAGAATAAAGAACCGGCTGAGGCCTTTGCCTCACCTGTCAATAGTAAACTTTGGGGGAATATTTATGATTTTTAGGCATTTATATTACTTGCATCCATCCTTTGAAGATGATTTCTCACGTTAAAATTCATCACATTTTAGTCAAATAACGTAAGGAGATTAGGGTGCTAATATTCCATTCTCCTTTCTCTTGGAAGCGCAGATCATCAGAGAAATCTCATCTTCGTTCTTGAGGTAGAGGGATGGTATGACGTCAGCTGCAGTAGATCCCAAAGCACAGCCTATGTATGGATATTGTCTATGTGCACACCTCTCTGAACAGAGCTGGGGTCAAGGATGAGCGAAAGGCAGTGCAGAGTCGTTAGGTAGAACAAGCCTGGTAAGACAGTGTTGAGAGTCACGTGTCTTCATACGGGGGAATCCCTGCTCTGAGTGGTGAAGGCAAAGTCTGGGCAAGAGGACAGTGTTGAGCAGAACACACACATGTGTGGATGGAGTAATAAAGGCCCAGCGAGAGACTTCCTAGAGTCTTAACAAAATGGCTTTTGACAAAGTAGTAATAAGATTGTAATGAGAGGCGGCAACTCAAGGTAGAAAATTGCTCCAAATGAATAATAAATGTCTGATAAATTCAAATCAAAAGGATTAATGGAACAAAATTGAAGTTGCAGTGATACATTCAGTGTTCTAAGAGTTTTGATTTGGACCAAAAAAATGAGTATAACATGGAAAAAGAATGATTATTAAGCAGTAAAGAAATACATATGTGCACATGTACCATAATTCAGAGGCTGGGAAAGGTGTTGGATCAACTGATCCTGGATTTACAGATTGTTGTGAGCCTACAAGTGGGTGCTGGAAGTTGAACCCAGGTCTTTTGGAAGAGAAACTAGTGCTCTTTACTTCTGACCCATCTCTGCAGCCTTCGGTTTTCCTGTATTGATCTGTTAGTTACAATTCTGGGGAGGGGAGCTGCATGCTTGTACATGTGGAGCCCAGAATTTGATGTTGCTTATCTGCCTCTATTGGTCCCTACCATGTTTTCTTAAAACAGGATCTCTTGTTGACTGCAGAGCTTACCAAATCACAGGAGTAGCTGGCTAGCAAGCCCCAAGACCCCTTTTCTATCTCCTTACACTTGAATTACAAATGCAAGCCACCATGCCTGGCTTTTTATATGGGTCCAGATCTAAACTCAGTTCCTCGTGCTTTTACAAGCTCCTTACCTATGGAGCCTTGTCCCCAGACCCAATACCCTTCATTGCATATTATAAAAAAATAATCTCTAAACAGGTTATAAAAGCAAAGCTTCAGATAGGAACATTTGAGTCAAATTAATTACTAAAATAAATTATTTTATGTAAAGTATATTTTAAAAACTATTTAGTCAAGAGAAAAACCTAGTTGGAGAAAAAATTGTTGAGAAAGTGCTTAGCCTTGATGATAATTTAGAGTAAAAGCTTGTGTGTGTCTCACTGATCCTTAGAAAACATGACTGGATAGGTTTTTTTTTATTATAAAATTGGAAAGGACTTTTAGAAATATTTTTTAGTTGAGAGACATGTTTGACATATTTCCTTTATTTTTTCTTTAATTCATTAAACAAACTTTTTAGAGTTACTGAGATATATATATATGTGTGTGTGTGTGTGTGTAAAATATATGATATTTAAGTAAATACTTGGAATTTATCTAGAATATAGGAGATCTGTGCACGTTCAGTTTTTGTGGAAGATTACTATTTGGCTTCAGGGATTATAATTTAAGGAAATAAAAGGGTCACTTTTCATAAATATATTGATAGAGGCTCAATATATATTGTAACTTTAAAAAGTCACGGGGCAAACCTCCAACTGCTAGTGGCGGGGAGATGATTAGGTGAGAGAATGTTACCTTGTTGTTGGTCTTGGAGAGTGAGCACAGGTACACATAAAGCACATAAACCATTCTGCAAAGAACTGAACCTTCTTGTATGGATACATTAATTGCAACTGTCTAAGAAATTACCGGAGGAGAGTGGGGCCTTGAGGAAAGAGTTTTCCAGGCAAGCCTGAGGACCTGTTTTTAGAACTCCCGAAACTCATGTGAGTCCACATATAGGAATGTGTGTCTTTAATCCCAGACAGAAGGTGGGAGGTGAAAGACAAGTGAGATGCTGGGAGGAGTTAGGAGAACCCCGGAATGTCATGGGCCAGCTAGCTTCCTATACACAGTACTGAACAATGAGAAGCCCTGAGGTCTAGCACCTGATGTTGTCCTTTGACCTCCATATGTGTGTTGTGGTTTCCCCCACACTCACACACATGAACATGCATGCACATACATACACATCCTATTCATACACGATAAAGATGAAAAGAATCATGGCTAGCCAGAGCTTGGAAGCAGATACATGACTGTATAGTTTTCATATGTGTAAACGATCTTCTGTGTGAGTGTGGATGTGTGGTGGATATGTGTACACTCGTTTGTGTGTGTGGATGCCCATGACTGTATGCATGTGTGAAGTCTCGATGACAGTGGCAGGTGCCTTTGTCTGTCACGCTATACCATATTTTTTGAGATCAGGTCTGTCATTGAACTTGGAACTCTTTACTTTAGCTGGCCAGCAAGTCCCACAGATCTCCCTGTCTCTACTTCCCAGTGTTAGGATTACATATATATTTTCATACACTGTTTTCGGTGGGTGCTGGGGACCTAAATTCAGGTCTCCATGTTGTATAACAAGCAGTTGACTGGTTGAGCCAACGTTCAGTCTCCACCTCCCACAACTGAGGTTTTATTTACTCTTCCTTTTGATCTGCCATCGTCTTTTTTTTAGAAATCGGGGGCGGGGGGAGTTGTTTTGCTTTGCTTTGGAAGATACAGATACATACATAGAAAAAGACTGACACGGTTCACTTTCCCTACAGTTTATTTCACCTCTAAGTCTGTGGGTTTACGGAATGAAAACTTTAAGAGATGTCAAAACTGTTATCAAGAATGTATTTGTTAACAGTTGCATGGGGGTAGTTCCCTGTGCATTCTTAACTCCTTGCCTAAATCAAGTGTATATCTTAGCTCTTGCTGTTTGCTCTCAAAAAGTAATCTTGCTTATTTAGCAGCGCAGCATAAGTGCTTCTCAAAACCCCCATTCTCTTCTGCTGTGCTTTCTCTCAGTTGTCCCTCTCTGGACTTTATCCCTCATTTCCTTCCTCCTGTTACTATGGGAGAATAGAACATGCCTTTGGTTGAAGTTAGCATCCCTTCTTCTAGCTCTCTGCCTTATGACAAAATGCCCAGAAAAGATCAATTAGAAGAGAACAGGTTTCTCTTGGTAACAGTTTGAGTTGTTGCAGACTGTGGTCACTTGGACGTGTTGTTGACAGACCTCATGACAGGGAGGACATAGAGAAGGAGGTCTGTTCACCTCGTGGTGGAAAGCCCAGAGGTAGGGAGATCAGGGTCCTAGTACCTACATGAAAAACATGTCTTCCATGGACCTAACTTCCCTCCAGGAGGCCCATTATTGGCTGGTGACTGAGTCCTTAGCACTTGGCCTTTGGGAAGTAATTACAACCCAAACTGTAGCACTCTGTTAAAGCTGCCATTCTGATTACCTCCCCTCCCTCTTACGCTACTCTTCATTTATAGTTCATTCTATTGGCCCATTCTCCTAAGAATCCACATGTGTTGCTATTTTTTGCCATCTTAGAAAGAACTAATTGCTCAGCTTTCTGTCATTCTGATAAAATATCTGAGCTAAATCAACTTTTAAAAGGAGGTGAGCATTGTTTTCTGAGGCTTCAGTCCATGGTCACTTGGCCCCCATTGCATTGAGCCTGGAGCAGCCCCATTACATCATGGTGAGATGGTACAGAAAAGGATGCTTATTGACCTGTCTTTGAACCCTGAACTCACTACTGACCAGCGAGTCCCACTGAGTCCCATTGTCTCTACCCCGACCCCAGTGTTTGGATTACATACATATTGCCGTGTACTGTTTTTATAGGTGCTGAGGACCTCAACTCGGGTCCCCAAGTTGCACAATAAGCAATAAGGAAGAAGAGTGAGAAAGCGATTATGGCCTCAGGATATTCATCAGGACCATCTACCATGATGTACATCCTCTCATTAGATCGCACTTCTTTAAGATTGCACCAGTCCCAACAACCCCACAGGCTGTGACCATGATTGTAGCAGTGGGCCTTTGAGGGATGGTGGCCATCCAAGCTAAGGCTTTGTACGGTGACACACACTAGATTTAATTCCATCACGGAAGATGCTGAAGCAGGAGGACTGTGAGTTCTTGGCCAGGCTGGGCTTCAAAATGAGACTTAAATAAATAAACAAGTGTGTGTGTGTGTGTGAGAGAGAGAGAGAGAGAGAGAGAGAGAGAGAGAGAGAGAGAGAGAGAGAGACAGAGAGAGACAGAGAGAGACAGAGAGGAGGGAGAGAAAACTCTCCCAAGTGATTGGTGATTGCCAGATTTTTGTACTCCGTTCACCTTATAGTTACTGTCCTGTGATTTCCTTTCTTTGTATAATACACTGACCTGCATCCTTCATCACTGCCTCTCCATTCTCTTCTGAGTCCTTTCCTGTCTCCCTAATGCTCTCTTTGTCGTTCATACCATGCCCTGTGTGTGTTCAGTCCTCACCCTTGTCCAGCTGAAGGGAGTTGGTCACAAAACCAGGCCTTCTGGCGTCAAGTTCTTCAGTTTCTGGGACAGCAGGCTCATGGATCCTTGCCTTGTTCTTTCTCAGTCTCTGAAGTAGACTCCTCCTTATTTTAGATCTCACCCTGCACTGTTCCCAGGGACGAATCTTCAGAGTTTTCTTCCCTGTATTCATCCATTTTGTGGTTTCAACCTACTCCATGCTTGAAATGCCTGTGTGCGAAGTTTCCCACAAGTACATTTTAGCGCACCGTGTCTTTTCATCTCCTAACTCCCCTATGCAGCTTCTCACCTAACTACTCTCTCTGCTCACTGTCTTCTGTAGGAGCCGCCTGCCCAGGAATGCTGGGAGAGCCTTTGAGTGGAGTATCTCGTTCTATCTAGAATCAGTTTCTATCAGCATCAGTGTAGAGAACTTCTGGCCCCCTAACAGGACACTCTGCCTCTTCCTTCTCTACACACAGTAGCAAGAATGCCTTTAAAATAGAAATCCTGCCATGCTCACTGCTCAGAGCCCCACTGATGCCCAGTCTCCGGGTGAAAGCTGGTCAGGTTCAGCGCTACAGTCTTCCTCTCTGCTCCCTTGATCTTACTTCCAGCTCCTTTCCCTTTGGTTCTGTTCCAGCTGCCCTGGCCTCAGAAAGCCCTGCCCATCCTTGCAGCCCTTTACAAGGGTGGTTTCCATCCTGTGAATGCTCCCCCCAAATTTTGACCATTGTATAATTTCCAACTCCTTTATTTATTTTTTTAAGCGGATGGAGAAAATGCTCTTGAGTTTTAAATCAAACACTACTGTTAGTATTTGGATGAACTAGATGGTTCTGTTTTGGGAGATGTAGATTTGAGGGTGAAAAGGCAATCAGAATTTCTGGGATGAACTTGAATTGGTGACACAACATGGTAATGCTATGCCGGCCTATCTCAGGGGAGCATCCTTCTAAACCACGGTATTGCTTCAGTGCCTCCTCTTTTCTGGTAGGGGGAGTTGTGGGATGAGAGCTTCCTATGGGAATGGTTGCATCTTTGCAATTCGCAGGCTGGAATCAGAAGTGTGTGTGGGATGGAAGCAGGGGCTGGAGCCTTACCAGGTCTTTAGAGGCCTGGTCCATTTGCCTGACCCCCACATCATCTCTCTGGAGACATGGTTCCAAAACTCACAGATTTTTGAGAATAGTAATACAGAATCTGAAATCTGTTGTTTTCTTCTTAAAAGCCAACTTGTATTTCATTTTTGGTATTTATTTTTGCGTGTGTATATGTGTCTATGTGCACATATGCATATTCCACACCCCACACAGTATGATTTGTTTAGTGAGTCTTTTTTTCCTTGTTAATCACAAATGTTCCTATCCTCTGCACAAACTTTGCCAGAAACTAATGCCATGTTCATTAATGCATAATTTTGAAAAGTCATTCCATTTTGACTAATTAAGACACTATTTATGAAATAGCTTACTGTCTAATCTTCAAGACTGGTTAAAATTATCTTTTAAATTTAGCGACAGTGGCTTTGACTTCATGCCTACAAATTCTTTGAACTCAAGTGGGATTAAGTTTGCCAGACATTTACTTAGAAAAAAGAAATTAGTGGCCACAGCAATGCATTATAATTGTCGGTGCTTACTGAAAGATGCAGTTCTGAATGCCTACCAAAATTAAATTTGGACTAGAGATTCATATTGACGAAAATACTATTTAAATTAAGTATTTCAAAATAATTAGTAGAGAGAATCTTGAATGTTACTAGCTCAAAGAAGTGACATTTGTCTGAGATGTCAGAAATGCCAGTCGTCCTGATCTGAACATCAAACACTGTCAGGACATAATGTCACACTGAACCCCATCATTGTGCACAATTGTATAAAAAGTACTATAAAAAGAAAAATAGTTTTAAAAATGAATCAGTCCACAATGACGTATTACGTAGATGTGCATTAAATGAATTAATAATTATAAATAAATGTGACAGAATTATACATTTCTTTTCCAATACCCATGTTTTTCTTAATTAGGTTACAGACCTTTTTATAAAGGATGATGATGTTTATTCCCCCTTTCTCATAAACGTAATCATTCACCGTTAATAACATCCTGAACATCATGCGTGTTTCTTCCTACCTCAGAAAACACAATGTAGTTATTGCTTTAGAATATCTCAGCTGGATGGGGCATCAGTGTGCAGTCTCAGTGCTTGGGAGGCTGAAGGGATTGCTGAGAGTGTGAGACTATCCTGGGCTACAGTGAGTTCCAGGCCAGCCTATGCTAGAGTGGAGGAGGCGGGGGTTCTGTCTCAAACCAAACCCTGGGAATAGTAAGAGTGACAACCAAAGCTATCTGGGAAGAGACTGTTGGTAAGGATATGCACACACGGATTCTGTGTTTTATAAAGTCAGATCTCCCAGATTCACACCAAAGCATACTTCATACAGTGAATTAGAAATTGACGGAGCGAAGTCAAGCATGGTGGCACACACCCCATAGTCTTGCTGGGAGCTCTGCTCTGTGGCGGGAGGGCTATGGTGTGAAACCCAGTCTCAGAGCCATTGTGATGAGAGACCCTGGCACAAAACCCACCACTGACAGCCCCTCTCCCCACAGTGAGTACCTCTTCAGTATTTGTGTTGGCACGGTTAAAACTTTATGCCACAGAACAAGGAAAAAAATCTAGTCTGAAAATCACAGCCTACTTCCAGAATCCTTCCTTGCGTCTGTGCACTGTAAGGAAAGTTTGCTCAGCAATTAAAGTTAACATTGGCCTATAAGCCACAGGAACTAGTGATGCATTGTATATTTAATGTAGGGAATTCCATCTTCCCTGTCCACTTTTAAGGTTCAAATCATTCTATGAAAACTCCAAAATCATTCCCTCTCTTCCCTAGGAACTGTGGATCTGAATCCGGAAAACTCTCCCTTGGTATTCACTATCAAATCTAAAAAGTAGAGGCCTACGGGAGGCTTCTCAGACTTCATGCCAAGAAAACTAAATTCATCCTAGTCTGGTTTCGTCCTCCAGTCAGCAGATGCGGATGCTGCCTCAAAGGAAGAGGTGTGGGAGCAGAAGTCAGTGATCTTCCAGCAGAGCCGAGGCAGGAGGATTGGGGCACGTTTGAGGCCAGCTTGATGTACTCAACTGCCATGCCAGGCCAGCCAGGGTTACATAGTGAGACCTGAGACAAGGCGGGCTGGCACCATCAATTAATTGAATAAAGATGCTAGAAGCCCATGGGGCAATGGATAAGACCTTGTAGATTAAAAGTGTAAGGGAGGATAGGGTAGGGTCTCTGTATTCTTTTTTTTTTTTTTTTTTTTGAGACAGGGTTTCTCTGTAGCTTTGGAGCCTGTCCTGGAACTCCCTTTGTAGACCAGGCTGGCCTCGAACTCACAGAGATCCGCCTGCCTCTGCCTCCCAAGTGCTGGGATTAAAGACGTGCGCCACCACCGCCCGGCAGGGTCTCTGTATTCTTAAATTTTTGATATTTCCTATGGTGGTTAAAAACAGCAAAAACGATAGTTAATGTGACAGGAACTGCTAAGCTTTTATCCTTCTGGTGTTCTGAAACAGGATCTCAATCTGGTAACCCAGGCTGCCTTCCTACTTACAGCAATCCCCCTGCCTCTACTTTCTTTGTTTCTTTTTTTTTTTTTTTTTTTTTTTTTTTTTTTTTTTTTTTTTTTTTTTTTTTTGATTTTTTGAGACAGGGTTTCTCCGTAGCTTTTGGTTCCTGTCCTGGAACTAGCTCTTCTAGACCAGGCTGGCCTCGAACTCACAGAGATCCGCCTGCCTGCCTCTGCCTCCTGAGTGCTGGGATTAAAGACCCGGCTCTGTCTCTACTTTCTAAGCGCTAGGTTTACTTATGCCTTTCCTCAAGTCAGTGCCCAACTTACGCTAAATTTTTAACAGAAAATATTCCATTAACCATAAGAACCTCACGAGGGTGATTTTTGGCAGTGTGCTTGCCAGCTCCAGGTAATTTCTTAGCCTTGGTGTGACTGTGCCTTGCATGTTGTTCTGTTTCTATCTGTAAGTGGGTATCATAATGTGGGCAGCTATTGAAGCCAGGTAGAGAAAGGCAGAGTAAAAAGTCTGTAGGTGTGTGTGTGAATCATTTCTCAGGTATGAAAGGTTGGAAGGTTTAAAATGACAATTGTAAGCAGTAAAGATCTGACTCAGGTTGGGTGGTCCTAGGTTAATTATTTCGCCTAACCAACATTCACATTTGTGTGAAATGAGTTCAAAATACAAGCTTCTAACATAATCCTAAAACCAGTATTTTAATGACCATGACCCAGACTAGCAGGGATGCTACTCCGTTGCCAAGTTTTACAGACTGATGTCACTTCAACTTATCTCAGCTTTCCAAATACAGAACGAAAGTCCACATCACTTAGATGGCAAAGCCCAAGATCATGGTGTTAGGATGTGTGCTGTGGTTTTCATACATGACTCCCAGATGATGATACCATGACTTTGAACCTTTCCATGAGGGGCCAGAACTACCATTCTTCTTAAGCCATGAACCTGGGGCGCATTAGTTCAGGAAGCCGTCTCATTCTCCCCATGCTCCTTCCTTTTCTGTCTATTCCTTTTCTCTCCCATGGCAGCCCAAGGAAACCATAGTCCTTCCTCCCGTACCATGGGAACTCTAGCCTCCCACTTCTTTGGGCTGCTGATCATAAAGAAATTTTTGGATACAACTCCTCTCGTATAGAATAAGACTCCTCTTTCAGAAGGTGCCGGGGTGGGGCAGTCCCTGGGGACTGCACTCAGAAGCTGTGGGTCTCCGATGTCAGAGTGCACCTAGGTACAGGCAGCCAGTGAAGGCTGCTGAACTGGCTGTGGGGTTGTTGGATGGGGAGAACACATCTGGTCCTGTGAGCTTGCTGTGATGTGAGAGCAGAGAACAAACTGTTTTATCCCAGGTGTCCAATCCTCAAACGCTCCTTTCAGCTTTAATCAGAGAAGGCTCTCTTTCCAGTCACGGGCAGGGCATGCAGACTCGTGGCTGCACACGGAGCTAAGAATAAGCATTTGAGTGTTCAGCCCTAAACAAGACATTTGTACCATCCCCTCGGAGGCTCTGCCAGGATTGCAAAAGGGGAACAGAACAGCATCAGAATATGAGAGGAAGGGCTGTAAAATGCCGTCTTCTTGGCATGACGCTGCCAACGCACTCAAGAAACCATGGCAGCTGTGCACCACTGGACGGTGTCGCACACGAATGGGTCTGTCAACAGCCGGGCATGAAGGGAAGAGGTGCTCAAGGGGCCCTAATCCTCCCTGCTGAATGATTTACTAAGCATTGCCTTAAGGTTTGTACTTACTAGTGACCCCACCAGGCTCCATTCAACGGTCCAAATCCAGTGGTCACGCAGATGACGCTGGTTGAATTAAGAAGCCAAAAAACACAACCAAAAGTCATGAGTCGCGGGAAATGGACTGCCATGAAGGAAAGGGAAATAATAGTGAAGGGAGAGAGAGAAAAGATGGCAGTAAGGAATCAAAATGTATTACATACATATATGAAGCTGTCAAAGGGCTAAATTAAATATAAAATCTGTATCAGATAGTACTTATGTTTAAATTTTCATGTTTAATACCAACTTTAAAAACTTCTCCTTAAAATGCATTTGTATGTATGATTTCTCTGTTAAATTTATAATCAAGCCCATCAAGAAAGTGTGCTTTTCTTTCCCTCCAAGCTACTGGCGTTGTGTCTGAAATAATACACGCACTCAGTCAGTACATACTCAGTAAGTGTTCACCATACTATCTGAAATGTGGGCTGGGAACCCCCAAGATGGCTTGTTGAGGCAGTCGCCACCAAGATAATGATGTAAATTTGATTCCTAGGATCCATATGGTGGAAGAAAACCAACTCCAAGAAGTTTTATTTGTGTGTGTGTGTGTGTGTTATGCAAGTATGTGTGTGTGTGTGTTATGCAAGTGTGTTATGTCAGTATCTCAGGCTCTGCGGTCATCCCATCCAGGCTGTAGAATGGAGAGCTGATAGTGGTGATGCTTGGTAACAAAGTCAATTTTATTTATTTATTTATTTTATTTTATTTATTAAAAATTTCTGCCTCCTCCCCGCCTCCCTTTTCCCTCCCCCTCTCCCCAATCCCCCATGCCCCACTCCCCTCCCCTCCCTCTCCAGTCCGAAGAGCAGTTAGGGTTCCCTGCCCTGTGGGCAGTCCAAGGTCCTCCCCACTCCATCCAGGTCTAGGAAGGTGAGCATCCAAACAGGCTAGGCTCCCACAAAGCCAGTACATGCAGTAGGATCAAAACCCAGTGCCATTGTCCTTGGCTTCTCAGTAGCCCTCATTGTCCACCATATTCAGAGAGTCGGGTTTTATCCCCTGCTTTTTCAGTCCCAGTCCAGCTGGCCTTGTTGAGCTCCCAACAGATCAGCCCCACCGTCTCAGTGGGTGGGTGCTCCCCTCGCAGTCTTGACTTCCTTGTTCATGTTCTCCCTCCTTCTGTTTCTCATTTGGACCTTGGGAGCTCAGTCCATTGCTCCAATGTGGGTCTCTGTCTCTATCTCCATCTGTCGTCAGATGAAGGTTCTATGGTGCTATGCAAGATATTCATTAGTATGGCTATAGGATTGGGCCATTTTAGGCTCTCTCTCCTCAATTTTTAAAACGTCAAGGTACTAGAAGGCTATTACAATGAGAAAAAATGAAATTAGCATGAAACACTTTTCTAATGTGTATATCTAAGCATCTATCTTCCACACTTTACACCTATCTGCATAATTTCCCTTGGTCCATACATACACCCAACTCAGCAGTGGAACAAGCTGCTGCCAGTGAATGTGTAGTGCAGTTTCTAGAATTCTACACGGTGGGTCGTATATCCTTATAGTGTCTAGGACAACAGTTTTCAATCTGTGGGTCACGACCCCTTTGGGGGTTGAATGACTCTTTTCACAAGGGTCACATGTCAGATATCCTGCGTATCAGATATTTATATTATGGTAGCAAATTACAGTTATGAAGTAGCAATGAAATAATGTTATGGTTAAGGGTCACCACAACATGAGGAGCTGTATTAAAGGGCCACAGCATTAGAACGGCTGAGAACCACTGGTCTGGGTGATTGAGAAGTCTGCTCTGTATGAAAACACTGACCAGAGCATCTCTGTAGACAGCCCTCAACTTCCTATCCCACCATCCCCTGATCCTGAAATTCTATGTGGTCCTCAGGGATCACAGTCAATAAGGAAGCAGTAGCCAGTGGAACAGTCCAACGGTGATGGTGCTTGCCTCCAAGTCTGATGGTCCAAGTCTGATCTCCAAGACCCACGTGGTGGAAGAAGAGGACTGATTCCTGCAAGGTGCCCTCCGACCCCCACACACCATGCCATGCCCTAACCCCATTAAATAAATAAACAAATAATAAGAATTTTAAAAGGACACAAATGACTTCGCCAAATCTAGCAGTGAAAACATTCCTTCAAATGGAATGAATCAGCTGAGGTTTCTTTTCAATTGCAGGATGGAGAGTGAGAGCGAGGGTCCCCTTGCTTTGACTTCCTGGGCAGTTTTAGTAAATGTTGCTTGGCTCGCTGACGGTCTCTGAATTTCAGTTTATTTACTCGCGTTTGATTTTCAGAGACGGGGTTTTGCTTTCCAGCCTAGGTTGTTCAGGAACTCCCTGTGTAGCTCAGGCTGGCCTTGAATTCACAGCAGTCAGCTCTGTAGTCGCAGGTGCTGGGATTCAAGTCAGCCACCACGCCCACTTCTGACTCATTTCATTTTATTGCTTTCAGCTCCTGCTTTTCAAATGATCAGTTTGCCACCTTTAATCTGTTTTAGGTCTGTCGTGAAAGCAAGAAGACATTTTATGATGCCCACTTTGAAAAGAGAGTTTGTATAATATGAGAACAGCAGTTCTGAAGGTCGTGCATCTCTGCCACTGTCCCTGGAGCTCGGCAGTTCTCTCTTGACAATTTAAATGATTCATTCTGCTGCTTACCTGACCCTTCCCCAGAGAGCCAATTATGTAATGCTATTGTGATGACTGACTTGCAAATAATCTTGTATTCTTGAAGCACATTTAGGTGAATTTTCCATTTCTAGAAACTAGAAATTATTTCTTCATTTGAATTATAATTGAGATACTTAGGAAAGATATTCAGAGACTAATAGACCCTCAGCACCAGTAGGTACGACAAGCATAACATGTATTTTATGGTGCTAAGATAAAGACACATCTAAGAAATTATGTTGTTAAAATAAATGCCAACCATTCCGTCTTCTCTCTGCTGGGGCTTAGACTCCATGACCCTCCCATCTCCTGTCCTGTCTCCTGCTCCAGGTCCACTATGTCTGGTCTTTGGATGTTTGTCTTATGTGAAGGTAATAAAAGCTTTGTAGAAAGCTTTGCCATGTTTTCTCCTATGTGACATACTGTATCTACAATGTGCCTGTATGTTACTATATTTCTGCAGTGTGCCTGTACGTTACTGTATAGCTACAGGTTGCCTGCATGTTACTGTATGTCTACAGTGTGCCTGTATGTTACTGTATCTACAGGTTGCCATTATGTTACTGAATATCTACAGTGTGCTTGTATGGTACTGTATCTACAGATTGCCCATATGTTACTGTATATCAACAGTGTGCCTGTATGTTACTGTATATGTACAGGTTGCCTGCATGTTACTGTATGTCTACAGTGTGCCTGTATGTTAGTGTATCTACAGATTGCCATTATGTTACTGAATATCTACAGTGTGCTTGTATGGTACTGTATCTACAGATTGCCCATATGTTACTGTATATCTACAGTGTGCTTGTGTGCTGATGAAGCTCTTTACAGCTAGGCTGGTTCCCCTAACTCATCTCTACAGGGCTGGAGCTGTGTGAGAAGCCTTCACCTTTGCTTAGAAGTCAGCTTTGTTGACTAATTATCTTCAATAAGTGAAATGTATTTTGAAAAATTAATGATCTAGTTCTCAAATGGTTGGATGACTTAGGTGCAGTTTCTTTTAACTTGTAATTATTTTTAATGTGTGATGTTGAGGTCAGGCAGAAAGATGCAATTTTAAAATAAAATGGTCCAGGAAAGGCCAGTATTTAGATGTAATCTTTTTCTCCATTTAGAAAATTATGAAATATTCAGGTTACCCTAGGAGAAAACAATTTTGATTTTGATTTTGACTTAGAAAGAACCGTCAATACTTTTTTATCTACTGTCTTTAGCATTACTTCTTTTGAAATTTGTGTCTTAAAAGAAACACTGTGCTACCATGTCTTTTAATTTATTAGGTAAAGTGCATTTGGGGCCTTAATGTAAAAATATATATATAGGATTTCTCCCTTCTTCCCTCCCTCATTATTTTCCCCTAGCCAAAAGTTTAATATTCTAGGGCAAGGAAAAATTGGAAGAGCTAGACACAAGCCGTGGCATTCTTTCCACCTGTAGTCTTCTTTGAATTGACCCACCTTGGTCCATTTCTTTTCTCAATAGTGCTTCCCGATAGGGTTCTAAAGCTGTGCATGCTTCCTCATTCTATGCAAATGGGATTCTGGACACAGGGAGAGCCCATGTGTATGTTTTTTTGTTTTTTTTGTTTTTTTGAGGAGGTGAGATTTAAACCTCCTATTTTAAACCCCAAGTCAGGGTTTTTCACTACTACACCATGCTATGTCTCACGATGGTAAAGAGCATACTTGTTTAGTTTTATTATTGAAATTTTATCTACTATATCTATCATATGTTTTTTCCAATGTAATAATATTAATGGATGGTTATACAGTTACAGTGTGAGCTCTTCAGGAATTCGGAGAGGTTGATAACCAGTTAATAAGAAAATTCAAATATACTCGATAGTGATTTTATGAGCAGTAACTAGGTAGTATTATGGAAGGAGAAATGACTCATGGCGCTGGAGAGATAGATGGCTCCGTGGTAAGAACACGGGCTGCCCTTCCAGAGGATCAGGATTTGAGTCCCAGCACATATGATGTAGCGTACAACTAAATGCCATGCACATGGTGCACATAGGCATGCCCTGGGGAAATACCCATGTAATTAAATTAAAGGGAAAAAGACAGGGATTTGTGACAATCATGTAAGCCTCTTGTACTGCTGGCTTTCTTTGCTCTTCCATGAGGCAGGTAATTCCTTATTCAGGACAGTGTAGATTTAATCAAAGGTTGGCTTCTCTCCTGGCATACGTGAGATGTTTACTAAATATGTGTGGAATAGATGATGGGGATACTAAGGAGGAGAATGAGGGGAAAGGAAGGACATGTGGAACTTTTTCTGAAGTCCTCTCCAGAGACTGGACATAGTGACACAAGCAGGCACAAGCTCCTGCTGCTATGGTTCTATGAGGGACTATACACCCTCCAACTGTAAGCCAAAATAAACCCTTCCCTAAATAGCTTTAGTCAAGTATTATCTCAGGAATGAAGAAGTAGCTGATAGAGGAAATCCAGATTATAGACATGTACCGCTATGGCCAGTTTATCGATAGTTCTGTTTTATTTCTCAGATCAGTTTGACTTCTGTCACACTATTTTTTCCTCTTAAAATAATTTTTGGAGCCGGGCGGTGGTGGCGCACGCCTTTAATCCCAGCGCTCGGGAGGCAGAGGCAGGCAGATCTCTGTGAGTTCGAGGCCAGCCTGGTCTAGAAGAGCTAGTTCCAGGACAGGAACCAAAAGCTACGGAGAAACCCTGTCTCGAAAATCAAAATAATAATAATAATAATAATTTTTGGGTTGACAATCATGTACATAAAATATATTTTTATCATATATACCCTCCCCCATTCTTCTCTCTTACTTCTGCCCACTTCCTCTGGACACCTTCTTTCCCCTAATTTATTCCATGCACTCATTTTTAAAATAATACATTGAATTTAACTAGAGGTGCTGCATGTGCATGGGGATTAGGTAGTTTACTGGATCATAGTTGGCTCAACAGTGGCTACATCACTGAAGATGGGGGTGTCTCCTTCCTCCTGTAGCCATGTACATCAGTGGCTCCTCAGGAGGAGAGGGTCTCTCCCTGCAATGTTGACTAGTTCCATCTTTTGTGGGTGGGCTTCGTGCAGATGACATTAGCTGCTGTGTCTTCATGAATGCAATAGCCACATCACACCTGAAAGGTAGCATTTCACAGCACCCTTTCTGCCCCTCTTCCGTGATGTTCTCTGAGCCTTGGAGATGAAGGCTGATATAGTTGTCACCAGTTACGAAATCCCTTCATTAACCGCTGACCTTCACAAAAATCGGTCTCTCTGATCAAGGTCCAGAGCAGTAGTGGTCTATGGGCATAAATGTAAATACTAAGAAGGTATTTTGACATGCCATTAAAAAAAATAGTAATAGATTTCCTACCCTCCTAGTTACTTCCTGTTGCTGTATAAAAATACAATGGCCAAAGCAACTGGAGGAGGACAGGATTTATTTTGCCTCGTGGCATGCAATCATGAATGAAAGTCAGAGCAGGAGCCTGGAGGCAGGAATCAAATGGAAACCATGGAGGGACGCTGCTTACCAGTTTGCTTGCCTTGCTTCCTTTTCTGTACAACACCTGCAGTGGGCTCCGCCCTCCCACGTCAATCAACCATCTAGAAAATGCCTCACAGACTTGCCCTCAGTGCAATCTGACGGAGGCAACTCCTCAGCCGAGGTTCCCCGTATCACATGATTCCAGCTGTATCAAATAGACAAGCATCGCAGCACTTTACTTGAGTCCTCAAACTCCCCAGTCATAGGCTTTTGACCAGGTTTATAGTACTAGGCATAGGCATGAATTCTGTCTGGTGAAATAATCCTCAAATCGAACTAGGAAGCAGTTGTTACCTTCATGTTACCATCACACCATGTGGACACATGTTGTTGGGCACCGTGGTATTACAGCACGAAGGGTTCACTTCTGGATAGGACCATAGATGTCTACCTCACCCCAGTGGACTGCATAGCATCTTCTGGTGTTATGAAAGCTAGCTAGTAGGGTGGACACTTCTAGATCAAGTCCAGCTTTGTTTCTTTGTGTTTTACAAGCAAAATGAGTGGTGTTCTTACCAGTATGATCTAGCAATGGCAATAGTCTATATTGCTTTTGGGGGTGATTTGGGGGGTCTCCCTGAACAATAGCTTGAAGGTATTCCACTCCTGGTGTTGGTATTTTCATTTAATAATGTATCAGCTGCTGGTAGTAGCACTGTGCACCCGTGCAAGTAGGATACTTATACTTAAACTTTAATATGTATGTATAATTTATTGAGTGCCTGCATCTATGTGTGTGTACTAGGGTCTTTTGCTTGCTTAGTTTGTACAGCTAAGCATGTGTCTGCTTGGCGTCCATGGAGGTTAGAAGAGGGCTATCAGATCTCCTGGCACTGGAGTTCCAGGCAATTGCATAGGTGCTAGGAACTGAACCCAGGTCCTCTGTAAGAAGAGCAAACAGTCTACTTGCTGTGCAGTCTCTCTAGTCCCTTAATCATATTTTCAATCTAAAACTAAAAAGTAGCAGGTTACCACATGGCTTTTCATATATCTCTAGCGAGGGGTAACTCTCTCATCATCCAATCTCTACCCAAGCCTTTCCATTACCATCTAGTCCTCTTGCCCAATCCTGACTTCGTCCCCCCACTTAAACCTTTCCACCTCTGTGTCACGTGTGTTCTGATATCTTGTTTCCCACTTAAGGCCTTTCCCCCTCTCCCTATTTTTGGGCTATTTCTAGCTTCCTGATCATTACAGACACTCTGAATCAAACAGATGAATTTAAAATTTTGAAGCTAGGATCCACATCTGAGAGATAACGTACAGAACCTGACTTTTTGGGCTCCAGTACATTAGTTACTTTCTGGTTGCTGTGATAAATACCCAGACAAGGGCAACTGAAGGTGAGAAGCAGTTTGTTTTTGACTTCCAATTCTAGAGGGATGGAGTCCATCATGGTGGGGAAGGCCTGCCAGCAGGTAGGAAATGCATGGTGGCAGGAGCAGGAACCTGGCAAATCACATGTTCATCTGCATACAGGAAGCAGAGAAAACAGGAACTAGAGACAGGCTGTAACCACTCAAATCTCTTCCTTTCTCCAACCAAGGGTCATCTCCTAAAGCCTCCTTAACCTTTGCCCAAAGCGTCACCAACTGGATACCCGCTGTTCAAATGTTTGAGCCTATGAAGAGATTTCTCATCCAAACTACCACCCTGGGTGACCTCATTGAGTACAGTATTTTCCATCGGTAGGCTTTGTCCTGTGAATTCATTTTTGACAATTGGGCATATTTCATGATCCACTTGTTAGTTGATGGATGTCAAGGGCTGGTTCCATTTATTGACTGCTGTGAATAAAAGCAGCATGAAACCAGATGCACAAGTGTCTCTGTTGTAGGCCATACTCGTACCAATTTACAATCACACCAACGGTGGACAAGGCCATCCTTTTCCCCAGACCCTTGACAGCACTCGTCTCATTCCTTGTTTTTGTTGTCTGTTTTGGGTGGTTTTTTTTTTTATTTATTTATTTATTTATTTATTTTACTATTCTGACTGTAGTAGATTTTATTTGCATTTTCCTGGTGGCTAATGGTATTGAAGAGTTTTTTTTAAAAAACGTTTATTAGCCATATATATTTCTTCTTTTAAGAAGTATCTATCAAATTCTATAACCCATGTTTTGATTGGGTTGCTTTTACTTTATTGAATAAGAGTAGACCCCCTTTTTGTTTGTTTGATGGGGTTTTAGTGGAAGTGCTCTAAGTTTTTGATTGGCTATAGGTTTGCCATATATTGCCCTTATTATGTGGAGATATGTTTATTCTATTTGAGTGTTTTCATGACTTTTGTCATGAAGGGATGCTGGATTTTTGTAAAATCCCTTTCCTGCTTCTATCAAGACTGCCATGTGATTCTGCCCTTGAGTCTATTTATGTAACTTACATTGTTTGTTAACACACACATACTGAGATATCCCTTCATCTCGAAATAAAGCCAACATGATCATCATGAATGATCTTTCTATGTTCTTTTGTATTCAGTTTATAGTGTCATCTTATTATTTACATCATGTCAAGAAAACAGCACTAACAACATTTTCTCTTATCTTGGTTATATTATATTTTTTTATGAGTAGATAAATTGAAAAGTGTATGGGTTTCTAAATCTGTTCTATGGTCTCACACTTATCCTACTAATGCTTTCAAATTTGTTTCAATCTCTGTAAAGAAGTATGATAAATTGTGAAGTTTATCTCTGTTACAAGCACTTCATTCAACAAACAGAAGGAGAGAAAAGGTTATACTGTGCTTCAGACTTAGCCAGAAGATAGCTCAGCCCTGATGTCACCAATGGTCTGGCTGAGATTCTTGTGCTATACCTAGATAAAAATCGTAGGTAGGCAAGAAAATGCTCAATGCTGGCCTCTCACAGCTGCTGTCGCCTGACACCGTTGGGCTGCAACGGTAGGCAGGCACAGCTGAAGAAAGCCTTTGTTGGTTTTGAAAACTCAACAACTCTGGAACTTCTGTAGAGAGCAGAACCTGTAGGGTTTTGTCGGGATTCCCACAGCTTTTATTTATTTATTTATTTATTTTGCTTCGACAGTTCTTTACTTTTCAACACTTCCACTTCCCACTTTCCTGTTTCTGCCATACCTTAAACTGTACAGGTTTTTTTCTGTTAACACCAGGCATATGGCTACATGACCCTTTTCACCTCTCAGTGGTCATTGCCAAAACCAGGGAAGCTATCAGGAGCTGGATTCCCTCTCAGGCTGGTTCATCCAAGATGGATGGACTGGCGTAGCCAAGTAGATGAGGTTTCAGAAGGCACCAGGCACTACTAGGCCCATGGCAGTGCCAGGTAATATAAGACCTTCATTTGATGTAGGACCCTACACACTGCACCAAGTTGCCTACAAAAACAGGAGATCCTAGTATCCATTTCTGAACCTAGGGTAACTCTCTCCTCCTTTCCACTGCTGTAGCTCTTGCTGCGTTTGCTGCTGCTTTTGAATGTCCGCTGACTCACCCAGGAAGCTACATTTTATGGTTGCAATATAGGAAGGAACCACTGGAGAGTATCTATGTAATTCAAGGGGTGCCATTTGTGTGGCCAATCACAGCCGTGTCTCTAGCTCCAACCACAAGGGGCGCCCCACTAGGGGAAGTGCTCCCCTCTAAATAAGGTGGAAATGGTCCATCCCATGGTAGTGATTGTATAAAGCATGGGGCAACCTGCTTTAACCAGGAACTGGGGCAGTGAGTAGGCTGCTGTCTTCTGCTTAGTTGACTTAAGGAATCCATGATGTATTCAAGATGGCCGGTGCTGGTTTGAAGGCTTTCTCACTATTTGCCTGACAGTTCCTTTGCTCAAGGTAATTTGTGCCAGCAAGAGAAAACCCAAGAGCTGCTAATTAGGCAGTCAAATTGCCCCATTTCCCGTGTCTGCTCACATGTAAGAAAATTAACATCAGTAGTGAGCAGAATACTAAAAAAGATAAGAAGCTTTTAAAAATTATCTTGAGGCAGGTTTTTGCTATGTAGTTTGGTTTGCCTGGAACTGCCTGTGTAGATTAGACTGGCCTTGAATATGTACTGATTCTCCTGCCTCTGTCTTCCAAGTGCGGGTGTGACCACCGTGTCTGAGCCACAGCATTTATTGATGTGAATAGCAGATCTTTGACAATATTTCACACTTGCATGGGAAGGATATCCACACAGACTGTTCAGTGGAAGGCACAGAATTCTGATAGTGTCCTTTGAAAACTTGATCCTAGTCAGACGAGGAGAAGCCATGCATGGCGTCTTTCTTGTTGTTGATAGTTACCCTAAAACATCGCCCTTTAATAGATTGCTGTTTCTTTCCCTTTACACTGCTGTTATTCCACCCTGGGCAGTGGCCTTTTCCGAAGACCTGCTAGAGGTTCAGTTCTGTAATTTCAGCCAGCTGAGTGAGCCAGTTCTCCTTGTTTGCCCTTTGTTCGCTTCTAGTGGCTTAAGCCAAAGAGTGAAGTTTGTAAAAATGTGCTTTTTCATTGGAAAGCCATTGCGTGAAAAAGCGGTACTGTGAGTTCATAGCTCACCCAATCCAAGACAACCCATGGTTTCAAAATGATTGTCCAGTAGCACAAGTATTTGAGCAACTAACTTCATAGTTTGAAGTCTATGAAAGAAGCAGATTTGAGGGGTCACTTTTTATATGCCATCTGCAACTGGCTACATTTAGATATATCACTAATGAGCATTTGATCAAATATCCAGTATTTGCTTTTTAAATTTTATATGTGTGGGTGTGTTTCCTGCATGTGTATCTGTGCCTTATGTGCATGCCTGGTGCCTATGGCTACAAAGGCCAGAAGAAGTCACCATGTGCCCTGGAACTAGAGTTACAGGTGGGATGTAAGCCGCTGTGTGAGTGCTGAGAGCTGAACCTGAGTCCTCTGGAAGAGCAGCAGGGCTTAGAACTCTGAGACATCTCTAGGCTCTCAGATAGCCAGTATTTTAAGCACAGCACTCACTGTTACTGATATTATTGGAGTACCTTTTGTTAGCCCAGATTCATATTTTTATCTGTACTGCACACAACACCTTTTCTTTGTGGATGGGATACTGAAGACAAAATCTAGGCCTTGCACATGCTAGGCAAGCGCTCTACCACTGAGCTATCCCTAGCTCCCAAAGTGCATGTTAAAAAATAGCGAGTAATATCAGTTGCTGTTCAAAATAGTCAGACCTTTGTAACTTTCCATTTACTAGAGAATACAGTCACTGGTAAAATTTCTGGAACTAACTACAGGACACAGCGGAAGTCTTCATGAAATTGATATAAGCAGGTTTGGTTGGCAAATTAGAATTGATGCCATAATTCAGTAAATTTAGTGTTGGTATAGGCTCAGTATCTCTTACCAAACATTTTAAAGATCAGAAATGTTTGAGAACTTTTATGTATTTTGCAATATTTATGTAAGTATCAAAATATCTTGGGGGTGGAAATACAAAATTTATTCTTTTTTTATAAATCTTAGAAGCATGGACTTATCCAATACTTTCAGTGAGCTTCTGTTTTGATCAACAAATCACATGAAATCAGATGTGCCGTGTTCCACTTGTCATACTTTGTTGCCATCCCAAGAGATGTGGAATTTGTATTTTTGAATTAGAGAAGTTTTTATATAAGTAGCTGGCTTTCTAATAATGTGTTGTTTATAAACTAATAAGTTATTATAACTTATTATAATTATTAGTCTACAAACTGATGAACCTATTAAAGGGCCATATCATATTTTCCCATTGCCTTTCTGAGGTGATGAGTTCTCATTATTTTACTTAGAGTAATATTGGTATTTGGGAGCCTCCATTCAAGTGTTTGTTTAGGAACACCCGTGAGAAAGGAGCCGAAATGATAGTGGCTTTTTAAAAAGTGCATACAAGTAACTGTTTTAAAATAATTATGCATAAGAAAAGAAAAGGACATCAAAGAATTGAGGATGCACAGTGATGATTTAATGTGGAGCCTGGTGATTAAGCCCAAAATGTGAAAAAATCATAGCAACTGAATGATGTGTGACTGCTGGCTTATGAGAAAAAGAAAAAAAAAGGGTAACATGGGAAGTAATTAAGAAACTTGACAGCATGGGGCATGTGTTTGGAATATAAGAAAACTATTGAAAGACACTGCGTCCTGAAGCAGCTCCACAGCCCTTTCCCTTTTTAACCACTCTTAATTAATTCATATATTCTACATTTCCATGGTAGCAAGATAGCATCTGTAGATGTCTGTAATTTCGTAGTTGCTAATGGATTAAAATAAAAAAGATCTTATTACAGAAATGTCAGCTGCTGCGTTGAAGGGCATAACCTAGGAGACTTCTATTTCTTCTCTTTTCTTTTTGACTTCATTTTACATCCTGTTGCTTGACGCATGGTAGGATTCACGGGTATTTTATGCACAGTTCATATTTAACCTTATTGGGGGAGAATTAATTTCTGACTGAATGCCAGGGACAATGTTACTTATAAATATGGAATAAGTATAATGTACTTTTTTTTCATTAAGCTATATCTACTTTTTCATGTATATTTCTGTTGTTGGATACTATAAAGATAAATGGTGTGTGCAGCCAGGTCTAGTAAGGAGGACTTTTGATGTCTGTTTCCACTATTCCTTTTAAACACAGGTCTCAGAATAGTTAGTAAAGAGAAGGGAATTGAGGACATCTAAGCAGGAAAGGGGGAAGTCAAGTTACCTTTGTTTATCAGTGACTTTTCTGTTGTTGTGGTCAGCACCATGATCAAGACAACAATAGCAGAAAGGTTATTTGGGCTTAATAGTACCCTACATTGTCTAGGATGGTCAGGAAGCAGGACAAGTAGCATGCATGGTGGCTGGAACAGGATGCTGAGAACTCACATCCTCAAACACAATGGTAAAGCTGGGAGAGCAAACTAGAAACAGCAAAAGGCCTTTAATCTCAAAGTTCACCTGCAGTGACACACTTCCTTCAGGAAGATTGCACCACTTAAAGCTCCCCAAACATCTTCACCAACTGGGAACCAAATGTAAAATATCAGAAACTATTGGAGACATCTCATTCAAACCACGGCACTTAGACTTTGCATGAAGTGGTTTATGTGCTGAAAAATGTAAAGTTGCTATGAAAGTAATTGCTAGAAATGATAATTTATTGGTTTCAGGATATAAAAATCACTATATAAAAGTCAGCACAATTTTTATTCACCCATGATGAACTTATTAAGGAACCGTCAAGAATGTAATCCTATTCCCATTAGCTACAAAATCAAACAAACAAAACACTTATGATTAGTTTCACCAATAAAATGACTTATCTTTTCAGTGAAAATTACTAAATAGTGAGAAATTGGAGAGAGTGCAGGAAGAGTGGGAGAGCAAGACTCTCTAAGGCCTAAATAGCAAAAGCAAATGTAGGTCAATGTGGCAATAGTAAACAGATGTTTATGCCCAATAAAGCAGGAAAGTTACAAACAAAAACTATTCACAAACTATCTTCTTAGCTAACCACCAGTATTCAGAATTTACAAGGAATAAACACCTCTTCATATCTAATAACAGAAATTCTGAATAAGAACGTTTAAAATGCAAAGTATTTTAATATAGAGTTTTTAAAAGAAAACATACAAATAACCACATATATTAAAAGTTTTGGACATCATTAAATCATTCATGGATTTTCAAATTAAAACCACTACAAGTTTTTACATCCTAATTAGAAGCTATATTGTCAGAATGACCAAAAAAATACCATCTAGAATGTAGGGATGTAAAGAAACAAAACTCATCTAAGACTTATGTGGATTGTAAATGAAAATGAGCAATTATAGTGTAGAGGTTTCTTTCAAAACTAAAATTAGAAATAGCCACATATGGTGGCATATGCCTATTGAGGACTGCCACAAATTTGAGTCCAGCCTGGGATATTTATGAGCCACTGTCCAAAAATAACAAACAAAAATAGTATTACAGGATTCAGATGACCCACTGGGGGGTGTATATCTGTATTAGTCAGGGTTCTGTATGTCCCTACATGCATCAAAAGGGACATATTAGAGTGTCTTACAGACTATAGTCCAGCTAATGTAGCAATGACTGTCTTCTGACAGAAACTTCAAGAATCTGATACTTCTTTTCTCCACAAGGCTGGATGTTTCAGCTGATCTGTCTATGCTGGAACTCTGAAGGGTTAAGTTCTAATTAGCAGCGAAGGAATACATCAGGACAGGATTGATGAACTTCCCAGTGCTAGTGAAGGCAAATGGGAAAAAGCAAGAGCTTCTTTCTCCCATTTTCTTTTCTGTAGGCTGCCACCAGGTATGGCTCAGATTCAGGCAGGGTCTTCTGATCTAAAATGGTTTAGACTCAGGGAAGGTCTTCACACTCAAATATTCCAATCAAGAGAACCCTTCACAGCTGTTCCCAGTTACTTGGGTTTTAATTGATTCCAGATATAGTCAAGAAGACAGGCAGGATTAGCCATCACAAGTCCACCCTTGTCCACGTCAACTTGACACTCAATAATACCTCCTTATGTAACAATTAATTTCTAAATGAAAACAATATCCAGGTCATAATTATGCCTAACGTGGTATAACTATCACATGTCCTATTGAAAACATGTTATATACTTAACCAGGTTATAATTATGCCTGACAATATATGTCTCTCACCTGCAACTGCAAATACATTATATATTTTATAGTAAGTGGCAATTTTCCTGAGGGATATTCTTTTAGTGTCTCATAACTTAAATATGATAACCATGAATATTATTTCAGTTGACATTATATTACATGGTAAAGATATAGAGGAAAGAAAGCACAAATATTTGAATATTGTGTGTATATGAGGAAACACATTCCTAACAAAATATGACAGACATACATATCAATTGTGATCTTTGTTTTTGCAACTGATCATATGCCCTTAGCTGGTATTTATAACTACTTTCCTCTACCACTCATCCTAAATTTTCTCGATTCTCAGAAAGCACTTTATCAAGTCTTTTTTTCCCCCTGGAAACTCATACTTTCATTTTTGAAAGGTCTGTGCTCTTTGCCATCATGTGTGGATTGGGTTGTTGTAGTTTCCCATTGATTTTAATCAAAAGGCATGGTAACAGCAAAAGATCCTCTCAAAGATCACTTGCACTCCAGATGGAATCTTCCTACTTTCATTGTGGAGAAGCAACTGAATTTCTCCATTGGTAACCTGGCCAAATCACCCTTCCTAACACTGTTATTCAATTCTTAGCCTATTGGCATAATGGCATCAGAAGCCCAAAGTATCCTGGGGATTCTGAGCTTCCAGGTCAATGGAGTGTTTCTTGTGCATTCAGGTAGGAGTACTCCTCCATCTGGAACCTAAACTTGTAGGCCTGCAGAACTTAAGATTGATAGAACAAGAAGCGAAAATTTTTATGGTGTGTCACTAGGGGTGATAGTGAGTAGAACCCGTCTTACTTCCATCCCTTGATCCTGGCCCATGAATACTGGCTGAGGGAGAAATCATACCATATATTATACACCTATTCCAAGCATAGAATGCTTTCTGGAGAATGCTGTTCCAGTCCTCCAGGTGCTGCTTCCTAATTGGCATCATACCTATGTCTTTAAAAGGCAATTCTACCACTGTTTAATCAGGCCAGCAACTTGAGGATGCTGGGAAACGTGATAAAACCGGTGAAGTCCATGAGTGTGAAACCAGTGTGGTACTCCTCTGACTGTGAAATGAATTCCTTAGTCAGAAGCAATGCAGTATGGAATACCATTCTGGTAGATAAGAGAAGAAAGCTCTCAGATGGGTAATTTTGGCAGATGTGTTATGTGTAGGGAAGAAAAAAATCTGTAACTAGATTAAGTTTCTATTGTGGTAAGGACAATGCACTGCCCTTTCTAAGAAGGACGTGGTCCAGTGCAGCAAACCTACCACCAGATCACTGAATAGTCATCCCAGAGAATGGTGCTATATGGAAGTTCAGTGAAGAAGTTCAGAGAGAAGCAGATATGGCACACTGAAGCAATAGTAGCTAGGTCAGCCTTGTGAGTTGAAGTCCATGCCGTTGAGCCCATGCATAACCTTCATCTCTGCCATCATGGCCATTTTGTTCATGGGCCCATTAGGCAATGACAGGAATAGCCAGAGAAAGAGGGTGACTTCACAGAACAGGTCATCCTATCTACTTGATTATTGAATTCCTCTTCTTCTTAAGTCACCTTTTGATGATTATTTACATGGGACACATGTATCTTCACATCCTTCACCTATTCAAAGACATTTATTCCCATACATCTTCAACAAATGTCGTCAACAATTTTCCCATCATGCTGCTTGCAAGTCCCTGAACATCCAGGCAGTCCATGGATTGAGCCCAAGAATCAGTAAACAACAGCACATCTAACCATTTCTTCTCCAAGTAAAATGTACAAACGTGTGTACAACCTGACGTTCTGCTCACTGCAATGACTTCTCTTTGCTGGTGTCACTCATGGTTGTTCCAGAAAGAGGTTATAATACCGCAGCTTCTGGATTCTGTTTAGTGCCTACATAATCTGGAGAACTGTCACTGAGCAATGCTCTCATCCTCTCTTCCTCAGTCAGCCAAACATAGGGCACACCCACGAGGCTCTAGGTGCATGCTTGGAAGCAGACAGCAATGTAAGAACAATAGAAAACACAGGCCTTTGAGTAACTTCTTCATGTAACTTGCTTGTACCCTCCAGACTTTCATGGGCCCAGTCACATATATACCACTTCCATTTGATAATGGGCTGTTGCTCTACACATCCAATTTTATGACTTGGTTGGTCAGGTAATACCACGCTTATGATGGGCAACTCAAGTAATATCTTAACTTGATGACCCTGTTGCAAAATGTTCAGTTTCCAGTTCCAAGACCCCATAACAGGCCAAGAGCTATCTCTCAAAGGAAAAACAGTTGTCTGCAGATAACAGTGGAGTCTTGCTCCAAAATCCTGAAGGCCTTCTCTGTGAGTCACCTATGCTACTGATACCTCATGTCTCATCGGGTCTGCTGGATCATATGGGCCAAGTGATAGGGCAGCCTGCACAGCATATGCAAGACATGACTTAAGACATTCCCTGCTACCTAGGAAACAGAATGCTAATGAAGCTCTTGCTACCTTCCCCCTCAGTTTACCTTAATATAAAAGCTATTTGAAAAATAAATGTGGGGATTTCTGGATCTGGATAATTCCTGAAACTCCCTCTCAACACTGTTGTGTGAATTGTATCTTCATTTTTCCCATGCCTCTACTCTGGCAAAGAATTTTATGTTGGGGCTTGTCCTCGACAGCTGACCTAACAGCAGGCAGTGATCTGATGTTTCACACTGATCTGGCAGGAGGCCAGAAAGCATCCAAGGCCATGGCTAACAATATCCTCAAGGGCACTTTCTGGCTGGAGAAGCTACCACAGAATATGGAGGGCAAGCTTACTGAACCTAACTGGCAAACATGACAACGTCAGAATGCAGACGTGAGAAGGTGTCACCATGCTCCCTGGCATCTCCATCATCACCACTGTCACCACACTTAACTCCTGTCATTGTTCCCCAAACCAGGGAGCTACCTTTGCATCCAGAAGGCCCCAGCCAAGGCAGAGAGGACAGCTGTGACAGCTGTGGACCATAGCTATTGGTGTCGTAAGGGTGCCTGAATGAAGGACCTCACAGCTCAAGATGACAGGGTCTACATTACCAACTGTTACTATGGAAACAGCCCAGTGGAATTTCATAACCTGGAAAATTTATAACAAAGTCAATGGAGTAACACTCACAAGTTATCCTACAACTTGATAGACACAAGCCATGTGGTGTATCAGGGTGCCTTCTACTACAACCGTGCCTTAACCAGGAATATCATCATGTGACCCACAACACTGTTTCATGGTCCCCCTGGCACTGTTGCCTGCTGTAGTCTGTGAGGACACAGCACCCTGGAATTGGCACGGCCACTCAGTCATTGATTTCACTGTGAATGAGTGTGGCGTATGGCTCATCTACATAGCTGTGGATGAGCAAGATGAAGCCCAACCTGAGGTGATGATGTTGAGCTACCTGAGGCCTGGTGTTTGTCATGGATGCTCCTGCATGGAGGCCAAAAGAGACCATTTTGTAAAACAGGGAAGGTGAAGACTGAATTGCTTCAGAGACCCCAAGATGTCAGAGATGACAGAGTTGTGGGTTACTTGCCAAGGAGAGCTGCTAACAGCATATGGCACCAGCCCAAGAGAAAGGACTGTGATGCAGTTAACAAAGCTGCCGTTGGAGACACTCAGAACCTGGAGTTCTGAAGAGTGCATTGACATCAGACATGAAGATACAGAGTTTGGAGTGTGCCCTGCTGGTTTTTGGTCTTGTGTTGGTATAGTATTTCCTCACCATGCTCTCTTCCCTCTTTTTTGGAATTGTCTCCTGGGATGGGAGACAGGGCCTGCTATAGACCTCAGTCATTTATTCTCTAGGTCGCTTCTGTTTATAGGCCTTTGAGTGTTATATGGTAAATACAGCGCATTTCAGCTTTTTCTTTTCAATGATTTCCTTACTGCTTAAGCTTTCCTTTAATTGCCTTCTCAAGTTGGAAGCTTAGTTGGGTGATGTCTTGCCCCCACTAGGTTACCAGTCCCTTTATTCTGTTTAGGACCAGGCTTTTCTTTAAGCTTTCAACTCCTTGAGCACTGGATTCAGCTCCATTACTCTTCCTGGTGCTCCTCTGTCCTCAAACTGTACATTTTGTATTTTCACTTCCTCAGCTTGCTCATTTTCATCGTAGATCTGCATAACAGTCACCACTAATAGACACAGGGCAGGGTCAATACTAAGCTGCTTTGTCATGGATCCAATACTCTTCAATTTAGCCTCAGGCAGATTTTCCTGGACAAAGGCAGAAAGCAGCCCCGTTTCTTTTCACCCAAGTATCACAAAAATGGTCTCTAGGCTACTTACTAATGTTCTTCCCCTCTGAAAGTGCTTGGCCAGGCCCTCACAGTGCAAATCACCCTCAGCACATCTTCCACGGTCCTACTAGGATGGCTTAATGTGTTCAGCTGCTTTTCCATTACAAGATTCCAAAGTCTACATTCCACCAACAAGCAGCATGGTTAGCCCTGTCACAGCAATATCTGCTCCTGGTCCTTCGGTCTTAGCGTCCCATTGCTATGAAGAGACACCATGACCACAGCAATTCTTGAAAAGAAACTACTTAATTAGTGCTTTCAGAGGCCTGGTTGTCATGGAGGGATATTGTGGTGATCTGCAATTACACATGGAGCTGAAGTTGAGAGTTCTATATCTGGATCCACAGGCATCAGGGAGAGAGAGAGAGAGAGAGAGAGAGAGAGAGAGAGAGAGAGAGAGAGAGAGAGAGAGAGAGAGGGCTTGGCATAGTGGTTGGAAAACCAAAATTCACCTCCATTAACTGACTTCTTTCAACAAGACCACACCTACTCCAACAAGGACACAACCCTAAACCCTTTCAGATAGAGTCACTCCTATTGACCATGCATTCAAATATGATTCTGGAGTGGGGTGGGGGGAGTTCCTATTCAAGCCACCACAATAACCAAGATTAGCTGTCACAATACTTCCACCACAGGAAGAGGAATTGGTGTGTGAAAGGGATGCCTCCCCTGATCTACCTCGCTATTCACAATAGTCAGGCATTTAAATTAACTGGTGTATTGTCATGTAGATGAATAAAGAAAACATCATCTATATGCACAGCAGAATATTAAATATAGATGACAGGAACATGAATGGACCTACAAGCTATTGTGTTGAGTTATATTACAGTCACAGAAGGACAATGTCACATGTTCCCATGTGCATGGTGGCCACAGTAGAGATTTCCTGAGAGGCAAATGTAGGTGCTTAATGGTCACCAGTAGCTAGCAATGAAAAGCAAATACTAAGATTTTACTTTAAAATTTTTTAATTGTAAGTACTTTTTCTCTCAAAACTCAATACAGTAAATCAAATTTTCCCATTTTGCCTCATCAGCAACAATCAGTATTTTTCTCCTTATATCTTCATGTTCATGAACTGTGAATCTTTTGATTTTGTGAATCTTTTGGTTTTTACTTTTGAAATTACAAAAAATTAGCATACAGGAATTTCATTGTTTTTCCTAACTCAGTAGTATAGCAATTTTAATATTTGGTTAGTGTACTACTACTAAATGGATGATGTTCAGGTTTTGTTCATTACAAAGAATAACCTCTCAAACTAAGTTTTACATAATTTAAACACATAAATCTTATACAAATATATTCAGGCTTAAGTATTTTTTTCAAAAACACACGTGTACATGCAAAAGAGGAAGAGAGTTGTTTTGTCAGTTGAAAAACACAACTCTCACCTTGGAGGGGATAGAAGGTAGTTTATTTGGAGCCAATCATGAATGATCATAACTTGGGAACACAAATTTAGGTTACCCCTAATTTCATGTTCTATTGTGGTAACCATTTGATGAAGTTTTACACCAATAGATCAGAAATTTTGCAGATTAGGGCACTTTTCGAATACATTTTTGAAAACACTGGTTAAGTGAATTACAGGAAAGTGGGGAGATCATTGCCATAGGTCTCAGATACTGTATGACAACACTTAGCCTTTTGACTGGTAGACTCTAGTAGTCTATTTAGTTAGTAAACACATTTTTAAAAGGTTTTACCTTTTAGTCAGACAGTTGCTAGGTCAAGCATAGACGTAGGCAAGGAATAGATCTTAATTAAGGGGCTAAGGAAAGT